>NW_015506071.1:63422-104533 GCF_001515645.1 Sinocyclocheilus grahami
CCAGTTATCGAAGGCATTTGTTTATGTGACATAGGCCTACATTTATTACAAACACAGTGCAGCATCATCCATTATGTTACATTACATACATCATGTTTGTAAGAAGTCTTCATATTCTCTGTTAGTTGTGTTAGTGTTCATATGCTTGTTGCATTACAGCTGTGACCTTATTTATTTTTATTTTATTTTTTATTTAAAGCCACAGGAGCAAGACATATTACAACATTAACTTTTAGACAATTACTTTGAAAACATTAAAGCGCGTTTTTGTTTTTGCTTTGCTCCAAAGGGTTATAATTTAAAGTAATTTATAAAATGTAAGGAATTTGGTTTTAGGAAAATGTTTAATTTTCTAATAAAAAATTTGCATAATGTATTATTTTTTACATTACAATATGTCATTCTGAAAAGCAGATGAAATACATACATTTCAATTATACATCCCAGTTTTTATGGTAATATAGGTTTTAAACGCTAAAGTCCTAGCAGCGTGTATTCCTGTGTCGTCATCGACGGGCGGCGGTGATTGGCTGCGGAGCGCAGATAGCCACGCCCACCCTCGCGGGCCGCTGGTGGGGCTCTGAGTGAGCGCATGATGGAAGCTTGATCCCGTGAGCAGTGAACTTGTTCATTTTAAACGGGGCATGAACGGCAAAACGGAGAGAGTGCAACTTTAAGGAAAATAAACAAGAGATATGGTGGACAAAACACACGGGGTTGACTTTTCCAAGAAACATTTTGGGACGACAGCCAATGGTAAGATAAGTTTTTCTTTTAATTCAATTAAATTAAATTTTATTATAATGGTGATTGTTATGTAATTTGATTGATTGAGTTTACCCCTACCAGATAACTTAAGAACTCTTTAAGTGTCATTTTCCCTTTGCCACTAATTTAAAATGATCCCATTACTAATAATTTTGTATAGCCTAATGTACCACTTACTGTATTTATAGTAGGAAGGATGAAGTCTTGTGTTTCTGCCTTTCTTTTTTTTCTGTTTTCGGACAGAAATAAATACAGAAGGAGAGATTTTAGGAGGAGAGGAGTCAACAACAGGAAAGTTTTTATTTGGACATGGGTCACTGGTCTTTAAGTGCTTGTAAAATGTGAACTTTTGAACTTGGGGAAACCTGCACCCCCCCACCCAGCAAACTCTAGAATCATTTAGGAATTTGAGGCCACATTACGACTTTATCTAAACAGCCTCCTTATCTGTACCACACCACACCTTAAATACGTCTTAAAAATGTATTTATTTCAGTTTAAATGAAAGTTGCATTCAAAGAGAATGGCCTGATTGTACCATTATGCCTTGGACTAGAATAATAAAACAGAAAATTCGGTTATCATTTACTCACCCTCATGTCTTTCCAAACATGGATGACTTTCTTTCTCGCATGGAACAAATATATTTTAAACTTTTAAAGGATGTCCTTAAGACTATTTTTCCATAGAATAAAGGTGAGTAGGAACTGAGGCTCTCATACTCCAGAAAAGACAAAAATAAATCTACAAAATGCATTGTAGCAGGTCAAGAATCGCCATGGTCTGATGTCACAGCAGCCGCGCTATATTTGAATATATGTGGACGTGTTGAGAGTTATGGCAGAGGGGAATTTTTAATGATGAATTATATAATTCATTTATTTATTTGTTTTCAATTTCAGTCTGTCCTTGGAAGCGCACATATCGCATTGTGGACCTTTTGCACTTTTATGGTGTTTTCATCATTTTTGGAGCTCAACAGTGTCAGTGTGAACTATGGAAAAGAGCAGCTTTTCTGCTAAAGTTCTTTTGTGTTCAGCAAATGAAATCGTAAGGGTTTGGAATGACTTGAGGGTGAATAAATGATGCCAGTATGTTGAGAGGATCAATTCTTTTAATGTAATTTTGTATTTTTTTATTATAGTCTGATCAATGCAGCTCTAGAGAATTAAAGATTTAAAATAATCAATTTGCACATGTTACACCAAATTACACCAGGATTGTCAAATAGTTACAAGTGTGTCTGTGATTTAAAAAATATGCCAACTAACACAACAGGTGAATAGTACCACCTATTTTTTAAGGGTGTTGGACAGAGAAAATGAGCCTGTGAGAATTGAATGAGCTGTTTCTCTCTTGTCCTTCAAACCCCCAACCATAAAGCCATTCTTCCTTGTTCCTTGGATTAAATGTCCCAGGAGACCCCACTTGTTCTTATTCTCTAAGGTTTGTAAACAGCCAATCAATAAAGGCATTCAAACCAGTTTTTACACATTGGGGCTTCTATCACAATATGGCTTTATATAATAAGTATCTTCACCACATAAAGTGTAAATTTGCTTGGAATCTAGAGCCAGGTGGTTCATAATTGCACGTGATGTAACAGGTTGCCATACATTAAAATATCCATGCCACCATAGCTTTTTTTTTGTTTTTCTAATCTAAATGAAATCATTGTTTTACTCCACAACTCGGCAAATGCGGCGAGCTTTAGAGATGGGACGGGTTTCTTATCGACACCTTGCGATAATTGGCTTAGGTAGGAGAGATTAGAGCCATAAAATTCAGTTGTTTGATCTCAGAGGGTTGTCTGATGATCTTTTGCCCAGAGGCAGAAGGAAAGAGCATCTTACTGGGTCATGTTGTGTAGACTGCAACCTAATACCAGGAAGCTGAGGTGATATGCAGAGCCATTGCTATGCTAATGGACCCTTTTAATGTCACACAGCCCAAGGTCATTCGCCTTCCACCTTTGGCTTGTATAGAAGAGTGAAGGGTGAAGGCTATCCTCTCATGTGGCTGGCAGTCAGATGTGGTTTATATATACTGTATATATATATATATATATATATATATATATTTTTTTTTTTAACAAAGTATGTTTCATATGTCTGTTTTGTTGTGTGTATGAGACATTCTGTGTCTACATTTATAACTGTATGCAAACTGTATATAATTTTATGATTTTCTCAATGCAGGTTTCTGTGGTGATCTATTGGATGCAGAGGAGCAAGGTAAGGTAAATTAATTTTTTAAACAAAGAATTTGTAAAGTGTGGGTTAGATCAAACTATAGTTCTCTTTTTTTGTTGTTGATTAATTTACTTTTGCTATGCTCGTTTTTAATAAAAGACATTAAAAGGAATTTATGATAGATTTCCAAGTTAAGAAATATCACTATTTGATGCCCGTGTGGCTGTCAGTCTGTGCTGTCAACCCAGGTTATAGTGTGTCAACATCAAATGTCCACCAGGGGGCTTCCTATCATCTCCAATCCATTCTACAAACAAAATGTTGCTTAACATGTATTTGTGCAGATATAAATGTTGTGTTGTGTTTGTGTTTGCCATACTTATGATTACTAAATTTGCTGAGTGAAATGCAATGCAATCCTCCAATCCAATTCAATCAAGTCTGTAAACACTTGCTGTGTCCGAAATCAAAAGAAGCTGTAATTTTGCTTCAAGCTGTAACATTACATAAATTGATCTAAAAGCAGTTCTCTTTTGAAAAATAAATAAATAATAATAATCAAACCTCAGGATTGTGAGATATCATTGCCAGTGAAGAGTACATCTGACCAGCATCTTACACGACTGAATGCAACAAAAGATTTGATGCCTTCCGGCTTCTGTATATCACTTTAGGCAGGCAGCATTTTTCTGCTTTCAGACTGAGCTTGGAATTTCGTGTTGCATTCCAGGATTGTGTATTCCAGTTTTGACCTCTGACCTTTGTTGTAAACATTTGACTGGCTCCATGAATAATAATACACTCGTACTGACTATCCAGTTAGATTGCTTGGATAACATTCTTCACAGTGTATTGATTGGCTATTTCTATATGTGAATTTCAATACGTAAATTTGCCTCCTGAAATCTCTGTGATTGGAACATGATGAACATGATATCAGTGCAAACTCAAATTTAAAGTTTGGTTTTGTATGTTAGATGCCTTTTTTTTTTATATTATGCCAACATGCTAAATAGCTGATTATCCATTTTTTATGTGTTTGTAATAGTTTCAGAAAGTAAACTAGAGTAAATTAGATCCGATATCAGAAATGTCTTTTTAATGTGAACCAGCAGAGTGACATATTTTAATTTTAGCCCACTAACTTTGGTTGAGTTGCCTAAAAGTGGCTGAATCGATAGTTTTCACAGATCTCTATATGTCCAGGTTCATCTCAAGTACATTTCTTCCTCTTTTAGTGTTCCTCTTTTATTCTCTACAGACTCTATTGCTTTCTGTCTTTCTCCCTCCTTCTGCTTTTCTCTATTTGTACGCTGCGGTGCCAGGTGGTGGCTGTAAGAGGAAAGGGTCATTTTCAGTTCAGCCATTGCTGACCTCTGTGTGACTGCTGCACGTAAACCTCTGGGAAGCTGTGACGAGGGAAAAGAGGCATGAGGGACCTGTTGATGCAGCACACCAGAGAAAGGGCTATTGTTACTGAGGGCTGTGATTGAATTATGAGGTAAAGCGTGATGTGCTGTAAACGTAAGGGTGACATTAGCACTGCACTCTGACAGGTTACTGGGTGAAATTGGATATTTGAGACAAGATATGATTTTATTAATCAGGAATTGATTAGATGGTGAAGTGGCTGTTACGTACCTAAATGATTATACAGACCGAATGTGAGCTTGCCAAATCTGTGATGACATGGATTTTTTTTTTAAAGAAGAACAAATTATTATTTATATTGAAAGATATAGATCAAAAGATGAAAACTAACAATATTTAGAATAATATCCACCAATGAATAATGCACAATGTGACCAGGAATGAAAAGTTTTGATTGACTGATTGAACCATTTAACTTGGTCTGGCATTTCATTCCTTTTTACATATTTTATATCTGCATTTTTTTTTCTGTATCAAATTTATATTGTCTTTAACCATAAAGATGCCAACCAAGTTGATCAGTACTAATACTGATTACTCAAAGCCACAAACTTTATGCACAAGATATGCAAAAAAACAACGTTATGTTCTGCAAGACCCCCCTTTCCATTAAAGTCCATTTCCATTGGACTGTCCTGCTTTTAATCCAAGTAGACACTATTTTTATTCAGTAAGCTCACTTAAGGTCTTGTTATGGAAGATTTTTACTAGGCCTAGAAAAACATTTGAGAAGTTTTATCTTCTAATGTAAATGTAAATGTGAAACATCTTGCATAATCATAAGGGCTGTATTTTTCTTTTTGTTTGTTTTTATTTTACTGTATTTATGTGTTTTTTCCATGAAAATAGCCCACGTTGCTGACATGGCATTAAAAAGCTCTACTGCTACTGCTATTCAAACTTTATGCAGTATCTGGGACTGGGAGTTCTGGGAGTACAGGCATTTAACAGTCCACCGGGAAACAAAGTCATGGTTATAGCTTCCCAGACTTTTACAATAAACACTTCAGTGGGAAAAACGTGTTGCTGGATTTGGAAATTCTATTTAAAAAGACATATTCTGAATATTAAACCTTTTTTTGGCTGGTTTATGAAAATGTGAATACTCTAATAACTATTTCAATAAATTATAAATATTTGCGGTGTCATATAGCGACTTATGGGAATGTTCTATTGATTTTCACCATAAATTATATAATTCATAGTTTTGCTAGCAAATTAAGTATTTTGTAGTAAATTACAAATAAATCAATGTTAAACCATTTATATTTACAGTTGACAGTACAGTAATAATTCAGTTAACTTATTAACAGGGTTTTTACTATTGCATTTTTTACAGTCTTTTCCTGTAACATTTTAACAGTATATTGTTTCGAAAAACGCTTTTTTTTTTCCTTTTTTTACCCTTTTCAAGGTATAAAATGACACTAAAATGTGTTTTAGAACCTAAAACCACCCTGTACTCTAAACTTAGCACCACTCAACAATATGAAACTAAATAGAAAGGCAATTGCACAGCAACATTATTTTAATTGCAATATACTATACATTACATTAGCCATGTTGATTTGGTAGTACTTGAGGTGTTAAATAGTTTTTTTTTTTTGTCACTGCACATCCCCCTTCATTCTGTCAAGTCTGAAACCCAAATCCAGTTGCAAAGTAAACACACACACTCTCTCTCGCTCTGTGTGTGTGTGTGTGTGTGTGGGGGCATGTGGGTTTTGCAGGCTAAGTTCAGCATTAGTTTCAGTGCTAATAGAGTTGTGTAGGGCCTAAACCCCAAATAAAAGAAAAGCACTGCCCTTAATCTGAGCAACCTGTCAACTTCCTGATCCATCCCTCTGGTTTCCATGGATACTCCAGCTCCCCGTCCAAACCCCAGTGTGTGTGGCTGGCGTGACCAATGGGATTAAGGGGAAAGGGGGCCAGTCAGCACGCTGGGTGCTGTGTTAAAGCCGAGGAGGCATCAACTGTTTTTGTTTGGATTTGTGGACAGGGTCACCACACTTGCCGTTGGGATGTTGTGTCTGGCACAAGGGTTGTGTTGTGTGACCTGTGCATGCCAAGGACACACACACACACACACACACACACACACACACACACAGTTTCATTATTTGCGGCAAGTATCGCATATGCACTGACAATGTTTCTACACCATTTTGTTTTCATTTGAAAACACACACACACACACACACACACAATGAACACACACCCATAGCAGTGGGCAGCCATGTCCTCCGGTGCCTAGGGAGCAGTTGGGGGTTCGGTTCCTTGCTCAAGGGTCTCACCTCAGTCACCTCACCTCAAGGGCCACGAAATGCTCTAACCATTTGGCCTAGATAAATTAATTAAATTTGATTTAATGTGTAAAAATGTATGCTGATACGAAAAAAATAAACGTTCACCTTTTTACAAATGCTAACCGCTTGTGTACCCCTTGCATCTCTCAATCACATGCAGCTGTATATAATGGCCTTATTCTAAATATATGGGCACCTGACAATAATTATGAGCAGTTTGCTAGATTAAGGGGTGACATATGTTACCTACTGACACATCTTACTTCACTTTCTCCTTGTACTCTAGACACAAAGTCAGTGTTTTATATGAGCAGATGTAGTTTTGTGTGGGTTTTATTGTTATGCTGATGTTGAGGCAAGCACAAGGGGTCAGTAGAGAGCAGCAGGCTGACTATAAAGGGCTTTTGCACCTCATGTGCCCTTGATGAACTCAGCACCCAGATGCAGACAGTTGGCTCTGTTCCAACACATGCTTCTCTGCTGTCCTCACATAACGGGGCCAAACACATACCTTCCCTCTCTCTTCTTCTCTCTCAAACACCATTTCTTGCTTTCCCCATTGAACTTGATCTATTTTCAAAAGTTGGCCGGAGGTGCATTTTTAATTTAAAGTTTCCATACTTTTTTAGTTTATGTGTTTTGGGTTGTTTTATGAAACATGTCTTTTCTAGTTTGATAAGGTGATTTTTAATAATAATAATGTTTTATTTTTTTATAGCACCTTTCTGAAATGGATTTGATTTATAAAGATAGATCAACAAATGGACAAATAAATAAACATACTTAGCACTTTAGCACTTTAACACTTTAGCAAAACTAAAGTTCACAGACCAAGAGCTGAAGAATAATATTCAGAAAAAAAGTGTTTTTATTTTGTAGAATTTTAAACATTCTAACAGACATTTAATGTTTAAGCAGTAATAATTTGCATTTTGCTCAAGCTATATATGAACTAGCATATAATATACATTTAATATGCGTTGGGATATAATTATGCCTTCAGTAAGGTAACAAGGTTGACCGTTTCATTTAGTCATTAGAGGCCTTGTTTCAATTGTAAGCTAGTGAAACTACAAAGTGCTACTAAGAGAGAATGTAATTATGATATTTCTCTATATATCCACTTATCAGTTGTAAATGATTTACAAACACAGCCACTGGATTTTCTAGAAATATGAGCATTTTGCAATAAAATTGTAAGAAAAAATTATATAAAGTGATTAAAAGAGGAGATTTTGCTTAAAGGAAGGATGATGCCATTAAGAATATTTTTTAATTTAATTACGGTAAATATATAGAGAAATTAAAAGTACCTCTAATAATGTATTTTCAACCAAAATGAAATTAAATGAATTAAAGTGTACATATGTACTAAGACAGCAAGAAGGCCAATATGATCCATATGACCAAAATAATAGTAATAATAATAAAAATGTATATTGTTACTGATTTTTTTATTTGATTTTAGAAATATGTTTGAAATATTAACACATTTTGGAATTCAAAACTCAGTTTTATTTGCTGGCAATATGATTTGTAATGAGAGAAATGGTTTTGAACTTGAGAAATGCAAAAGAAGCATTTTCACTAGAGATCTCAGACCCCATTGCGTGTTTCCTTTCAGAATATTGGAAGAGCCAGTAGTTTTATTTGCTGGCAATATGATTTGTAATGAGAGAAATGGTTTTGAACTTGAGAAATGCAAAACAGAAGCATTTTCACTAGAGATCTCAGACCCCATTGCGTGTTTCCTTTCAGAATATTGGAAGAGCCAGTTCACAGTTTGTTGGGAACAATGTTACTTTCTTTTGATGCTTGATGCATCTTTTGCTCGTCGTGTTTGACTGGGGGTCAGGCTGCCGGAGTGCTTCCCGGTCATCCAGAAATGGGCCAGACTGTTCTCCTGTCACTTCCTGTAGCATCAAGACTGTTCTCCTGTCACTTCCTGTAGCATCAGCGCGTTCAGTGAGGGAGACGAGGATGTAACTAGCATGAGTCACTGATTTATATGACAGACCCACACACTCGCATTTCCTCTCTGTGTTACGTAGCCTGCCGCGTGATGATCTAATTAACCCGTATCATAGTCAAGCTATCTGAAACAGAAGCCCAATATGTAATTAAACAAAACAGATTTTCATGCTTCATGCTGCCCTACATTGTGTAAATTGACTATTCTGCTTACATAAAATGCTAAATAAATTAGGCAATTATGCTGTTTATGTGCAGTTCACATCCATATTCAGTGATCTGGACTGAAAATGCAGCAAATGCACATAATAGAATAAAAGGATAGAAACAAAAATTGTCATAATTTACTCCCCCTCATGTTTTCCAAAAAACTTAAGTGTCTTCCTCCTTGTAATATTACTGAAATAGCAGGCCACTTAAGTGTACTTTTAAATTCTTAAGTGTATTTTTAAGTACACTGTTAAAAAGTTCACTTAATGTCAAATGAAAAGTTTTATTTTAAAGTACATTTTAAAATCACTGTTTTAATAATCTTTTTGGCATACTTTAAAATGCACTTATTTTGATGCGCTGACTAACATACTAAAGCAAATGTAGTTTGATATTCAATATTAAATGTAATATAATTTTTAATGCACTAAAATGCAACTTAATCATTTCTAATTTCAAATATATTTAAATGCATGACATGACAAGTTTTAACAGAAATTGTATAAAGGTATATTTTAGTTTATCATAAATGCTTGTCAGTACATTTGGTAGTGCAATTTAACCATATTTCAAAGACAGTAGAATTAATTACGAAATGACTTAAAGATGTATATAGATCTTATATATACTGTATCTCTCAAAAAAGCACTCTTAAGTAATTGTATGTAATATAAGTTTAAACTATAATACATTTTAATTTTATTGGAAATAATATGCAGTCTGAAAACATTACATTCAGTTCACACTAAAGTATATTCTTTTAAGGTATATTATTTCCATAATACTCTTTTTAACAATATGCTAACGTGTACTTTTTTCCACAAGGGTATTGTGGTATTCCACAGAAAATCTTTCCTCTGCACATTTATGTTCATAGAGAGGTAACAATGGCTGATTTGTAAATGAATAGTTCTTTTGAAATCTTTACATTTTTAGATTTTTTTAAATTAATATTATTGAATAACAACATAAAACATGGTCTGTTCATTTTTCTCATGATCCCGGTTCAGAAGAATCACAAATCCTATGGACATCTAATTAAAAAATGAATGTTTTTTTCATGCTTTTTTTTTGTATCCTGCTTTGCCCATTCGTTGTAATTGCGTGGAAAAGAGTGACTAGCATGGTCTTCTGAATTTTTCCTTTTGTTCCACAAAATAAAGAAAGTCATACAGGGTGGAAAGCAGGGATGTAGCGATTCACTCAACTCACGATTCGTTTCGATTCACGGTTTTGATTTCACGATTCGATTCACGATTTTTTTAACAAAATTAGATTTAGGACAAATGATAAATAAAATTTGTCCTTTTATTATTACTTGGACAAAATGCTGCACATTTCTTTGTGAAACTGAAATATAACACTATAATAATATACTAATATAGCACTTGCATATCATTGCTCTTTTGTTGGTTTTGATTGCTTCTATTGTCCTCATTTGTAAGTCGCTTTGGATAAAATTGTCTGCTAAAAAACTAAATTTAATGTAAATGTAAATAACAAAACTAAATTGAAATGTTAAAACAAGCCCCAAATCAAATAAATAAGTAACACAAATAAAGAAATATCTTCATATAAACAAACTAAGGCTTTGTCAGTGCTCTTTCTATTTAAAATGAGAGGCAACCACTGCATTTTAATCATGATCCAAACAAAGATGCTGCATACATGCAACATGAGCAGTTTTTAATCTAAATTAGATTGTATAATTTCGAAATTTGAAGCAAAAACAGAATGGTTTGACTTCAGTTTTGTGAAACTATACATAAAAATATCTGCATGAAACCGAAACAGCAGACGAGCTGAACGAGATGCAGATTCACTCTCTGCCAGCAGGTGGCGCTTAAAGCATTTCCTTGGTTTCCGCTGTTAACAAAGCAGTGCTGCTCTTATGAACTTTAATGTGCATTACACAGAGGCAAGATGAAAATAAAAAATACCATCTAAACTTTTCTAAAGACAGTAAGTTCCCCTAAGACATACATTCATATAAACTCCTGCCCCTAATCGACTTGCGATTTGTTTAGCATCTCAACCGATTTGAATCGCCACATATTTGAATCGATTTTCAACCAGCTCGCGATTAATCATTACATCCCTAGTGGAAAGACATGAAGGTGAACCAATGATGACAGAATGTTCATTTCTGGATGAACTCTCACTTTAACTAAGTGAGTTTTCTGCAGCAAAATAAAAATAAATAAGTAATCGGAGGCCAAGACTGCGGTCAGTGCACTCTCTCCAGACTTCGTTTGTTTGCATGCTGTGGGTTTTAATGCTATTATAGTCCTGTGAGTCAGTTCTCTCTCAGAGTCACAGCAGAGTGCCGGGTTTGGTCTGGTCACCATAGTAAAAGCTCCATATGGGCAGCAGAGACACGAACCCAGCCGTATTCCTCCTGCACTTCAGACACTTTCCACTGTAAAAGACAAATAGAGAAAAGAAAGAGCGAGACTGGGGAGAAGAGAGAAAAAAAAGACGAAAGCTTGGTTTAGGCTGACTGGAAAATGTCGATGTGTTAGAAACTTCCCAGCACGTAAAGCAAACTAAACAGGGCAATTACACTGGGATTGTTTCCAGATGATTCTATCTCTTCCTGCTGAAAAAAGGGGAAACAATCTTTTCAAGAACTGAGTGTGCTGGGTGTTTCTCTGTCCGCTTGTGCGGGAAGGTCAGCATACATGAGTGTGAAAAAGGTGTTGCCTAGCTCCTCAGTGGTTGTATTTTTATGCATTAATTTATTAATGTGGGTTTTTGTGCTGAGTTGTGATCTATTTCAGGCCAGATTTATTTTAGCATGATGATGCTGAGATGTCTGGACTGGGTTTAGAGGTCAGCCAAAGCACAACCAAGCAATCCACCAACCTGACAATAGTACTGTTTAGTAACTGAGTACACTGAATACACTGAGAACTATTATATGAATTTTGAATCGGTCCTGTGTTTGGTTGCATACAAAGGAAAATTCAGTGTGTTTAAATAAGTCTTTTACAAAAAAGAGCAAGTTTGTGCACATGTTGTGAAACGTTACCCTGTGGTGCTCATTGAGGAAATGCAAATTCAAATCCGGCTCGAAACGTTTTCTCATTCTGATATTTCTTTTTTGAAGATCTTGGGAAGGAATTTTGAATCGGTCCTGTGTTTGATTGCATACAAAGGAAAATTCAGTGTGTTTTACAAAAAAGAGCAAGTTTGTGCACATGTTGTGAAACGTTACCCTGTGGTGCTCATTGAGGAAATGCAAATTCAAATCCGGCTCGAAACGTTTTCTCATTCTGATATTTCTTTTTTGAAGATCTTGGGAAGGTTCTTGAAGAACTATGTGATTGCTGAAGTGTCTGAGTGCATTTTGTTATGCTAGAGTTTGTTACGCTAGCCATATTTTTTTTCATATTTTATTGTAGTTTTTATTAATATTTTGAATGGACTTTTATTTAATTTAATGTTTCGTTTTTTTTACTTTAGGATTTTTCCCATTTTTATTTATTATTTATTATAATTTAAGCTTAATGTATTTTTATTTGAAGTTTTTTTTTTGGTTTTGGTTAGTTGGCAAGGCAACATTTCATGTAATATTTATTTTAATTTCAATTGACACAAAGGGTTTTAATAGTTTTAGTTAACAATAATAACCCTAGTGATGAGAAGAATCAGGATCAGGAAATGTTGCGAGCCAGGTTCAAACATGTTTTTCTTGAATGAGCACCGCAATCTTAGATTTTCGCATTTTCTAAAGCGGATATGAGTGATGTTTGCTTGCTAGGTCATTGTGGGTGGTTGCGAGGGTGTTTCTGTGAGGTTCCCAAGGTGTCTCAAATGATTTTAAGCACATGGAATATGAATATCCGGGGTTTTTATGGTGTTTGCACCACTCACCATTTATCCATATTCACAATGATCCAGACCAGATCTGCGAGTGATGTAGAGCAGAAGTGGAACAGGGAGTGCATTGGTGGGACTTCGCCTCGGGCAAAACAAGGTTTTTGGGAAAGTGGAGCATTTGTGTTTGCTTGGAGCAATCCTGAAGCACGGCCTGTGGCTTTTTGTCTACAGGTCAAACTCAGCCGTGCTGGTATTCAATACAATAGGACTCTTGTTTGCCTAATATTGCTAATATGGTAGAATTTCTACTGTACGTTTCATCTGTGATTAATAGTGTCAGTTGAATGAATAGTGTCAAAAACATATTGTTATTATGATATACAAAGTAGATGGTGGACTTACCTTACCTCTTTGCTGGTGTGCTGCTGTCCTTATAACACTATGCAAATGACTCTACCCAGAAATCCCTTCACTCCTCCTTCTGTTTTTGACTGAGGTTCTTGCACCGCAGTTTGCATTCATTGATCAGTGAGTTGTGTCCATTGGAAACCCACCGACAGCAATGAATGTTTATTGCAGTCATTAGTGGGCTAATACACCCATACAGCTCTTTCCAGATCCATTTCTAGATTGCTCCGCTTACGTCGTTTTTTGGCCACCCTCAGGGTACAGTCAACGGTCGATGGTTTGTTACAGAAGCTTAAAACTCACCGACAGCGTTGAATGTTCACCAAGGGACCAGCAAATCTTGTAGAACAATAGGCCTTTTAGTGAAGACCTACTGTAGAAGAACCAGGTGAGTTTTGGTATAAAGCTGATAATATAAAGCAAGTTTTACTTGAAGTTGGAATGGAATTAAAGTCAGCATGAAATAGTGAAAGAAAATAAACAAGATATTCAACAACAACAAAAAAAGTTGTTGGATGGCATCGATTGGAAAACACAACGATGTTGCCTTTTAAAGACTCCATGACTTTTAATCATGTCTATTAGCTTGGAGGAATTTATATGCTAGTTCACTCCTAAAAGTTGAAAGACGATGACTCATCCTGCACTACACAGATTTTTGTCCAATCAGATGCTCTTTAGAATGTGAATGCCCCGCCCTCAATACCACCTGCAAATGACTTGCAAGTGAAATATTTAATGTCTCACCCAGACTTCCTGTTTTAACTGGAAATACGTCAACACATAACTAAAAAACTGCATTAACCAAACAATTTCACGGGTTCTTCAAGAAAAGCTGAAGACTAGAATAAGAAAAACACATCACAACATGAGACAAAATACAATTGTGAGGTTAAAATCCAATAAACCAGAGCGATTCCTGGCTTTTACTGTTGTAATCTCTCTCTCTCTCTCTCTCTCTCTCTCTCTCTCTCTCTCTCTCTCTCTCTCCCTCTCTTCTCTCTTTCTCTTTCTCTCCTTAAAGAGTTTGGTTTAAAAGGTTATAGCTAAATGTATTCACGACTCAGTTTAGCTTAAAGCTGACTAACCATCTAAATCTTGTGTTTTAATGATTCCTCTCTTTTTCTCTTTTTCTCTCTCTCTCTCTCTCTCTCTCTCTCTCTCTCTCTCTCTCTCTCTCGCTCTCTCTTGGCCTGTTCTCTTTACCCTGATCTGAACCCCAGTCTGTGTTTCCTGTGTGAGAGCTCTTTGAGCCAGGCATGCATTATTAATACACGCTCCCATCTGACTGCTCCTCCAAACTACACAACCAATCCCAGCGACTTTTAAACTCACTATATGCTATCTTTTTTTGTCCACCCCCAGCCCCCCTCTCCCACACTCACTTCTCTGGCACAGAAATCAAGAGGACTGAGTATGTTGGGGGATTTAAAAAAATCCCTGATTAGAATATCATGCGAGGTATGACAATGAAAAGAGAACGTAAGTCTGTGTAGTTCTTTCAGATGCAGTTTCGTATGAATGGCCATTAGACATCATTTTATGGTAAAAAGAAAGAAAGAAAATGTTTAAGGAAGGAAATATTTAAGGCTGCAGAACTAATCAAATAGTCAAGGTTATGATTACGGCTGTAATTAAGCGTTTTTAGCTTGAATGGCTTTTAGCAGCCACAGGCATGCCTGTTGAGCACAGGAGTCTTCAACAGGGCGTCTGTGGTGATACTGCTGGAGCCAGTTATTGTTGGAGCTCAAACTAATTTTTGAAAAAATTTTTTTTTTCTTTTTTACATTTTATTTATCATCGTTACTGTGTATATAACATCCAATACTGTATATTTAATTGCGCATTCCCTTATTTTTACATTTAGATTACCTTTGCCTTCATAACACTAAGTCAAGTAACACACTCAAAAACACTAATAATTTAATAACACATTAAATATACTTTTTAGAAAATTTAAGAATATACATTATAATGTTGTGATGCATAAATTGACTTTTAGCAAATACAATGATTTTTTTGTGTGATTTATTGTTGATTTATTTAGACAAAATAGTTTCGAATTTTAAAATCGGACATTTATTGTTATCAGCTAGAACATGTCCCTAACCTTGTGAAAAAGAAGTGCGCTTAATTCTATTTACTGTGCACTTGTAGTGTACTTCAAATCTTTAAAGTGTGCATTAAAAAACTGTAGTTACAGATAATATTAATGAAACGAAAAGCCACTTGAGTGTACTTAAAAGAGAGCATGCTTTCATGACTATATTTCTTAACGCGTAAGTAAACTTTTAAAAAGTGCACTTTGATATAACATTTTGGGAGTAATTGTGAAATTACAGATAAAGATGTCTTGCTTAAGTGGTTTAACAAAAACATAAATTTTCTTTTAATTACCATGCAAATAAGTGTCCAAAACAATACATTCAGTTGCTTCTAAGTATATTATTTTAAAGTATATTATTTCCAAAAGTACTCTTTTTTTTAAAAAGTATGCTAAAGTCTAATTCTTTTCATGAGGGTACCAAAAATGCAATATTAAATTAAAGTTAAGAAGCTAAAGTTAATTCACTGTCCCTCCAATATTAAAATGTAACATTCAAGTATATGAGTCTGCAAAATAATTTAAATAATCATATTTAATGTACAATGCACACCATCATACCATCACCATCACAGAAAGGGTAAACCTGCAGTTTTGTTGAATATAATGTGATGGGAGTGTTGTAGTATTGTTACGTTGCTTGCATTCTGTGTATAATTCTATTCTATACTAATTCAGAAAATGGCTAATTAATACAAATACAAAATTTATGATTGATTACATTATGACAGAAATCATAAATGTGAATTTTCCCTCTGCTAATCATGCTGCCCTAGCTGTATTAATGAGTACCATTCAGATACTGACTTCAACTTGATCTTTACTGAAACCAAGAGCTCTAGTGTTGGGTTATTGCACCTGGTTTCAGCTACATGGAACGGTTTAACGGCTGGTGGCCTGCATCTGTGTTTTTGTGAGCAGGTGAAACCCCCAGCCTTGGTGAACCCCAGAGCAGACTGTGTTATCACCTTTCACACACCTGCTCACACCAACAATGGACGACTAGTGGCCTGGGTGCACATGTGTGTAAAGCCTGCCTCAAGAGCAAGCGAATGCATCATAGTCTCTCTATCCTCTATTAAAAATGCAAACACATTAGCACGCGATCCTGATTTGCCTCATTATCTGAAGCATGCTTGCTTACAGCGTCGGTTTGAAGTGCACTCGCTGTACATTTGGCACTATCGCTCTGTTCCAATAACCAGATCCAGGCCATGGAACATCTGGTTTGTAAAGCGGCGTATGGGAACGGGAACTTCCCCTTCTGGTAGCGCGTCCAGCGAGTCTTTCAGGCTGCGCTTCCTGCCTCCCACTGCTAGCTGTGTGTGAGGAGGGGAAAATAGACCTCAGGCACCCTCTTCTACTTTTACAAGAGTGTAGGAGTGCTGAAAATGACCAATTTCACACCACTGCAGCATTCATTTGAGCAGATATGCCCAGAGACTGCTTTAGTTGCAGCTAAAAATGTCTCATTTTTGAGGCTTTGAACTAGGAATGCACTGATACAGAAATTTTAGATGATACTGATTGCTGAAAACATATATTTATTTTATAGCCAGTATTACTGTAAATGTTATACAGCTGTTTTACAACAAGTTTGAAGTGCAGTTAGGATATTTCTTGAATGGAAATATCATATTTATTCATATATAATTAAATTACTGTATATAATTGAATATATATATATATATATATATATATATACATAATGTTAATTTATTTATATATAAATACATTATTATTTAATGATATATGAATAAATATGATATTTATAAATGAAAGTAATATATAAAAATGATGTATTATTGATTTAAATTAAATTAATTTAAACGACCATTAATTTTTACAAAGTATTTACTTAAAGTTCACTGTTCACTATAATATTTGAAAATGTGAAACTGGATTTGTGGAACTACTTAACGACTTAAGAATCTCTATAAACTATCATAATATACAATAGAAGATTTGTATAACTGTGTAGTACATTTGAAATTTGGCATAAAAGTGAGTAAAGATTAAATTAGAACAAATAAAAAAAAAACAGCCTTGGTATTTTGATATTTTTATCTTGATATTTTTCTGTTTCTAAAATCCGCACAAAATTTGCCTAATCAGAGAGATGACAATAATGTGGAATCTGTATTTGACAAATTGCTTTTGCTTCTCTTTTGTAAGTCGATTTGGATAGTAGCTTCTGTTAAATCCATAAATGTAAATTTTAGATTTCTTTACTACCTCAGAATATAATTTAACTTATGGAGTTATTGTGTTCTCTCTTTCATTGGTCTGTCTCGTTTTTCTTGTACTTGTGCCAAAAGAAACTGCACAAATAATCTTTCCAAACGCTCTCCTCATTTGCCTTTGGTCAGACAAACCAACAGACCTGCCTCAAACTATAAGTGCCTCTGCATATTCAATGAATAGTTTGTTGAAAAATAAAATCACTCTTATGTTATTCCAAACCTGTGGTCACATATGTTTTACAGAGCAGCGTGGCGTGACTGTTCTGCTCAACTTTTAGAACAAATGAAGTCGTACAGGTTTGGAACAACATGAATTATGATAGAATCGTCATTTTGGGTGAAGTATCCCTTTAAACGGAAATAGATTGAACATAAAGACACACTTCAGCCTTAAGTGTCTCAGAGTGAATCAAATGATGAAATATAACAGGACGCTCTCTTAAAGCAGCATTTAAATCGAACACAACTAACCCTGCTATGTAAAGACCACAGGAAAGAATCAGGAGCATTTGATCTGTCTCTCCTCTCACTTCTTCTCTCATCACATCAGCCATCCATCTATTCATCCTCATCTCTCATCCGTCTCTCTCTTTCTTTGGGAGTTCAAAGACGATATCTCCTTTCTTTTAAACCCCCCACCCACCCACCCACCTCCCCGTATCGCTCCTCTCTTTTATAGCCCGCTGATCTAGCCCTCATTAGAATGGTGAGGACTTGAGCTGCTGAATATGTATGCCGTTCAGGAGAGCAGAGGAGGAATTGTGGATTAAGGGAGCGAAAGAAGAGGCTGCCGGGTCTCTGATGTTGGCCGTGACATTTCCATGATGGCGGCTGTCTGCTCCCGTCACGTCGGAGCTCATTGTTCGGGGTCAGAGCCGAACGACTTTCACTTCTCCATCAGCGCGTCTCTTCGTCACTCACGAGGCGTTCTGCGGGAGAAAGAGAGACAGTCACTGACAGACACTGACCTATTTACTGCAAGTGTCAAAAAACAGACACCTTTGAAATGAGGGATGCACCAAACAAGACTGTATTGATAATTCACAAACATTCAGGTTTTGTCTGAACCTCTAAATCTTAATATTAAATAAATACACACACACACACACACACACACACAGACACACACACACACACACACATATATATATATACTGTATATAATGTGTGTGTATGTGAATTTTTCAGCTTATTTTAAGAAATGTAAGATAAAAATTCAAAAATTCTGGTGGAACATTCTACATTGATAGAACATTCAAAATGAAAGACATGAAAGACGTAATATTTCGCATACAGAACGTGGGTCATCATCTTATAGTTTTTGCATGATGAATTGCAATTGGCCTTCTTTTGGTTTGTAATCGTATATAAAACCTATGTGTACTTAAAAGAACATGGCATACATTTTCTTTCAGGAAATGCACATTTCTTTTCAAACTTTAGTGATAGAAAAGAATGAATATTAAATGAAAATAGCTGTAATCTATGTTTATTAAAACCATCAAAGCTCTTTGTTTTTTAAAGTTTTTTTTTTACACATGGCTATTATTTGAAGTTTAATAAAGCGTAAATCACCTTGATGAGGTGATACGCCACTAAATTAGTGTTTGCCTAAAGATGTGTGGAACCAAATAAAAGCTTAACACACACATACACACAAACACACATACTTGATTTGGACTGTAATCCGGGTTTAATCTGTTCCGTAGACGCCATGCTGCCACAGTGTTTGCTTCAAACTGAAGCTAATCTTCATTGCTCACATCCCATTGCTCTTTATCGCCACACACACACGCGTCTCACTAATGCGGCTGTGGAAAAGAGTAACATTGATACGCTCAAGCTGTGGGGCAATTACGATTACTAAATGTTGATGTATCCCTTTGTCCATGTGAGTTACTGTGTCTACTGTGTCTGTACTTGTCTTATGCGCACACACACACTCAACCACACACCTTTCGTTCCTTAAGCGAGTATTAGGTGCATTGGTAATGCGTTAAGGAGAAACTTCAGTCCCGGCTGTCCTTATCTACTGCTGAGGCTGCAATCTTCCACAGCTCATTCCCTTCCTGTGTCTTTCTCCACATCACTAAATGGATTTAATCTACTTGATGTACACAAACAAATAATGAACAAACTAGGTGCAATTTTTGACAGTTTTTATTGATTTTAGAAGCAAAGGTGGAGTGAATGGGATAGGTGCACGTTGCAGGCCGAATTCAAATATAATTTCCCCATATGATAACAGCCACTGTTCTGAGAAAAATGGGCAATTTTGACTATTCAGTTTGCACGTAGTTGCACTTACAAAGGATTTTTTTTTTAGCCAAAGATGGGGACACACCGTGAACACACACCCGGAGCAGTGGGCAACCAATGCTGTGGCACCTGGGGAGCAGTGTCCTGCTCAAGGGTCTCACCTCAGTCATGGTACTGAGGGTGGAAGAGAGCGCTTTAGACAGCGTTTGCTGTCACTCAATACATTCCAACCCTTGTGACCCCCACCCACACACACTCACACGCACACGCACAAAGAAAAAAAAAACACAGGCTCCTTGTCCATAATTACAGACCTTTTCCCTCCCTCTTGTTTTAGCAGTTTAAGTGAACTCACTGCACTCTTTTTTTGCCTCGTATAAATCTGCCCGATCTTACACCCAAGCACAAACCAAAACAGTGAGAATTCAGCTTCATACAGCATCAAACTCTTTGCTTCTAGTCGTATTTCGAGAGCAAGAGTCTGGCAAAACCTCTAACCCTCAGGGGCCCCATCGCTCACCCCATCTTTCTCGCTCTCCCAGCAACCGGCTGACCCCGTACAGCTCCCGGCCTGGATGAAGCTTGACCTAGTCTGTCTGGAGGGGGTCTGACACTTTTGTCTCACTGTCTGCCTTTAACCCCCACCACCACACACCTCCTCACTTCTGAACGCTCTTGGCCACATGGTACCATCCCGCATGAACCGGACGGAGAAACTCTCCAACTAGGACAAGGCCACGAAACCTGCCGCCCAGCTCATTCACAACCCTCTTTCTTGTCTTTCCCAGGGGTATGAGTACCGGTGATAGTGGAACTAATAGGGATCATCACGGTTAGCAGTGGCTGAAAGATACAAAAAAAGCATCACAGGATACAACCAAGAACATTCATCTTGATGTGAACAGGCTTTTAGTCGGAGTAGACGCCATATTGATTGTTATGCAGTTAACGATGAAGCTGTGAGGGATACAGATCACATGTAATGTTCACTCACAACAATTAAAATTGTTTTATAGAGTTTGTGACTACAACATTTTTTTTGAAAAATTATTTTGTGAGCTGAACAATTGGCATGTTAAGACTACAATCTATTGAAGTGCAATCCAAGTATACAGTTTTATTTTCAGTCCTGTCAAAGATGAATGCACTAATTTTCATAAATCGGAATGAATGTAATATGATTTCAAGTTTTGAAAGTTTTGTTTATATGAACCCTAAATGTTGCATTTTTGCATGCTGACATATCTAAAAAGAAAGATTTATGTCAGAATAACTTTTTTTGTTTTATTTTAGCAAATATTTAGTAAATATTCCTCTCATCTGCTGACCAGTTCTTAAGACATGAGATGTCTGCATGTTTGTTTGACATAGAACATAAACATGTGCATCATGGCACTGCACGTGTGCGCAAGGTATTTTTGAATCTGGTTTAGGAAATAATCAGAATCAAGTATTTATGTAGTTAATTTTTTCCTGTTGATAGGATTATTTCAGGTCAACACCACCCACAATTTATTCAGATCAAGCTCAGTCAGATCCATTTGAGGGTGTTTACATGGAGGATTTTCAGTCCTGAGCCATCAATCTGATTGCTAACGGATTATTTGGGTGTAATGTAAACATAGCTATTGGCCCAAAATGATGATATGGCATATCATCATTAACTGGTTTGCGTTTGAATTGGAATATGTACCTTTTCTGCTCATGTTAGCTAGGTTGTGTGAGCAAGGAAAAATGCTGTATATTAACCATTAATATCATTGCCTACTTTTCAGTTTACAGTCAAAATATGATGGATAAATAAAAGTCCCATCCTGCTTTATGTAAAGAAATAGAATTTTCAGACCTTTAATTAGGTAAAATGATAAAAAATAATAATTTCAAGGCTTTGTGAATGTGGTTTCTTCTTGTCTTCCAGGCCAACCATGGAATACCTTCTATACCATTGTGTGATATGTGGCTTGGCTGGAAGGTTTGAAAGCTTGGTCTTGAACCTCCTGTCCTATAAGTTCTTTGTTCAAGGCTCATGTGAGGAACGGTTATCTTGCAACTGAAGTACAGGGATTAAAGTAATAGTTCACTCAAAATGACAATTTTGTCCTAATTTATTCATATTGAATAAATGTTGAAGTGCTGGTCGCTCTTTTTTTTTTTTTGGTATAATAAAAATGTTGGTGCTTTCAAGCTTCAAAAAGTTTTTGTAGTGTAGAGCTTTGTAGTGTGGACTGTGAAAACGGAGGTATTTGAAAACAATGATACATGTTTAGTCATGTAATGCATATTGTACGAATAGATATCTGCATTTATACCAGTATTGTGCTGTTCATTTTCAACCTGTTGCTGAAGATTACTTTGTACACCACTCATATCACAGTCCTGCAAAGATGAAATTTACTCGAAATTGCTGTCCTGTGGCAAAACATAAGGGCAGTTGCGTTCAGAATTACAGGTTTGCTCTGGGTTTCCATTGTTTTTTTCAATGTGAACATGCACGTTTGACCATAGCACTTGTCTTTTCGCAGCGTCTCGTGCATGAAACTGCATTATAAATACAAATAGTTAAATGACTTTAAACTCGCATCTCATAACCTTGTAACATTTGTGAATATTTTTATTCAAAGCTGGGATTCTTCAATTTAATAAGAAAAAAAGAAAATGATGGCAAAACATTACTTTCGAATTAATCAATAAAATCGAAAAAATCGCCCATCCCTACTTGATAGACATTGCTGTTTTTAAGGCCACCAGCTTTGCACTGCATTAGGGGTACTGTAGTTTGGAAATGTAACTCAGCTTTGATGGGAACAAAGGCATTTGGAGCTGCCATGCAAGGCTTAGCACTCTCTCTCCACAAACACATTAAAAACAACATCTGGCCCGTCTGGTGCAATGCTGGCCACATGTGCAGCCTAAGTGAAGTAAGCCTGGCAATAAAGTATGTAATCTCTGCTCGGCCTTTGTTTCAGATCAAAAATATCCACAGGCTGAAATGAAGTGTTGCATGCTTTTTATTACAAAAACATTTGTGAAATTGTATTGTATATTTTGTGGAATGAAATAAATGTTTATTTTTTCTCTTTAAAGATACGTACTGTAAATAAAATCTACAGATGCAAATAGATAGGGGCTTTTTTCTCAAAATGTGTTTTCACATGCACTGAGCCAGAAATCTGTGCTTCAGTAGCACTTACATTGTTACGTTACATTGTTACATTGTTACAGTTGCATTGTTTTCCTTTCTATAGTTTTATACAGAGTAGTTTGTTAATACACCAAAATTTGGTGAAGAAATCATTTTCACACAGAAATTGCTAGTTATTTTTTACAATTAATTACAAAGAAATGGCAAGTAACACACTGAATTAAACATGACATTTTGAAGTAGAAGTGATTTCTATGTCTGAAAAAAAAGAGTATTTTCTTATAAAACATACTCCATTATGCAACTTAAAAAAAAAACATGTTTTACTGTATACATAATTTGCCTGATTTATATAAGATATTTTAATATTTTAAGCTATGTTTCCATCCACTGATTTATATATAAATTTTGGGATATTCCATGAATAAAAGGAACGAGAAGGAAATGCCAAGATGCACATAAATTCTAAAAATGCACAATAAAAAACATATGCGCTCAATTGAGCTGGATAATTTTTATCCAATAAGAAGAAATGCACATAAAATACGGTGGAAACCCATTTACCAAATAAATTCCTTGATGTGCAACAAAAAAGCTAATGTGACTCAACAAAGGATGTGACTTTGTAACTGGACAAACCAGTGGATTGATCTGCGTTTTTGTCTGCACACTTATAGGTGCATGAAATGTATTATTTTATTATGAAAAAAGACCCACGGTGGCTTCTCCTGTTGCAGCAACTTTCATTTTTCTTAGTGATATTTGGTGCCGGTTTATCAGGAAGTTACACTTTTATCCTCTTCAACTCACTGGATGGAAATTGTGCTTTATTCACAAATGTTTTATGCTATTTTACCAATTTTGTGCATAGGTTAAATGGCCAACTTTGGATTAAATATAGCTATTGTGGCTGTTGATGGTATTTTCTGATTTGAGTGAAAAAAGAGATATCCAAAATCCACAGAAAACAAAATTAAACAAGCACTTTGAATCTGGCTTCATCAAGTGTTCAGATAGTGGCGTTTCTTTTAGGAAAAACTAGAAGCTAGCTGGAACCAACGTTTTGAGGCTCATCTCAAATTAAATCCTTGCTAAAAGCAAAGTAGCAAATTAAAAGTAAAGTGGGTTGGTTTACATCTCTTCATCTGAAACCCAAGGTGGACAAAGAATAACAGGGAAGCACTTTCTCTGGTTCAAATCAGTCAAATTCCCATTCCATTCCCCTTCAATTAGAGCACCACTCACCCAAACAAATCCTACACCCAAGTCTGCTATCTTTTACATATACTAACACGGCCATTAGAAGTGGGGAATGAAGATGATTTAGTTTATATTTTTACTATATTTTAGTATGTTTCTATATTTTTAGTTAACTCCAGTTAAAAGTGGGGGGAGGGGTCAGGACTCGAATACCCCCCAAATGAACCCATCGAACCTAAAATACGCTCTAAAAGTGATTGACCTCTTCCTGTGCCACCCAACTGAATGAGGGCTAATGTTTAAGAGGCTCGGTGCAAAACACAAAGTCATCCGAAGCTTTCATATTTGGATGGGGACGAGTTTTGTTATGTATATGTGGGTCTGTGCCTTTGCAAAATTCCCATCAGTCAAATTCCCATTCCATTCCCCTTCAATTAGAGCACCACTCACCCAAACAAATCCTACACCCAAGTCTGCTATCTTTTACATATACTAACACAGCCATTAGAAGTGGGGAATGAAGATGATTTAGTTTATATTTTTACTATATTTTAGTATGTTTCTATATTTTTAGTTAACTCCAGTTAAAAGTGGGGGGAGGGGTCAGGACTCGAATACCCCCCAAATGAACCCATCGAACCTAAAATACGCTCTAAAAGTGATTGACCTCTTCCTGTGCCACCCAACTGAATGAGGGCTAATGTTTAAGAGGCTCGGTGCAAAACACAAAGTCATCCGAAGCTTTCATATTTGGATGGGGACGAGTTTTGTTATGTATATGTGGGTCTGTGGCCTTTGAAGCTTTGAAAGGTTATCATGTGTTGAGTGTTTGGACTCTTGTTGTTGTAGTTTTACCGTGTACTCGCTCACTTCAGACAATTTAATCTGTGAAAATCATACTACAGAAGTTGTCTCCCCCAGCCGGGCTAGATGTGCTTTAGCCGGTTCTTTCTGCTCACTTATGGTTTGGGTTTTAGATTCTGGCAGCAGTGGTGGTGGCGGCTTGGGCGGGAATGAGAGCCACATGTCGAGCGCTGAACCCTGCCTGCAGTGAGCTGGATTATTTCAGGGAAAACCCTCTGCTTAGAGCGCATTTTTACTCGACTCTGTCACCAAGCAGAGTCCTGCAGAGATTCACGGGCCTGCTGCTCATTACGGTGTCAGCACATTCGACTGGAGACTTGGCAATTCACGTGTGGTGTATATGATTGAACTTTTGTTACGCCATTATTGGACGAGAGTCATGGAGTCAAATCAGCTGTGTTGGCTGCATTGTTTATTAGTATGTACAGTGATTTATTAGTAGTGTTTGCAACTGAAATGCACAAAATAAAAAAACAAAGATGTACATTTATATCAAAACATTATTTTTATTCAAATGCTCATTTGAAATAGAAATCTTTTGTAACATTTCTGAATGCCTTTGTCACTTTTGATCGATTTTAATGATTGCTTGTTGAATAAAAGTATTCAATTAAATATTAAAAAGCAGTAATTGCAACTTATTCGGCTTTGGCAATATACTAGAGCACGGAAACAATTAAAAATTAAATAAAAAAACAAGCTGATACAACCTACAAAATAGTGAGGTATTATTCTATTAGCGTTTAAATGTCTGTGAGCTTAATTTCCATTTAAATGCATTTAAAGAGTTCGTCTTTGACTTCTAAACTGCATTCAGCACTCAGTTTTGAGGATCATATCGATTATGAAACCAGACAGAGCATTTCAAACAGTAGACTAAATAGCCCTGAATTCATACATTTATTTGTTCATTTATTGGATATTAGATGCTTTTAGATGATTATAGATGAAAGTGAGCTTGTAAATTGAGATTCCTGAGCGTTTTGGCCAAGTAAGGTTTCTATTAAAGTTCGAGGGAGGAAAAAAAATAACAAAAGCAACAACTGTGATTTGTTGGAATGCTGAATGTAGACATAAAACTGTCAAAACAGTGTGATTTCAGGGAAAGAATAAAACATTTGTTGAAATGTTATGATCTTGAGTAGTTTACAGTGTTATAGAGGCATACACATCTGTGAATAGGATGTTTTGTTTGTTATTACATGGACAGACAATGGGACGGTTTCAGTGGAATGTGACGTGAGCAGAGAGGCACGTAACGCAAACACAGATTGTTCTCTGTTGTTCCCATCAACACAAAGAAACATATATCCTAACAATAACTCCACATTTAGCACAGAGCGTGCTTGTCTCTCTCTGTAAGAATGATCTACACTTAAAAGGATCTTATGAAAAAAAAAATCACATTTTCTTGATATTTTGATAAATCAAAAATGGCATGTTTAGTCGGAGAGAGAGGATCAATAGTCATGAAAAACAAAACTATGACTTTATTGAAGAAAGACAACATAAATAATTGGGATAATTAGGATTGGAGATGATAAATTTGTTATGTGAGCTTAATCTCAGCATTTATCCTGCTTATCCAAAGTAAGTCACGCTCATGAATGTGAATATAATGATATATTGATTTAACAGTATATCTGTGAATAATTGTTAGCCAAATATTCTGAGATCTCCAACCAAAAATCTTTCATTTGTTTATGTTTTGAGGCATCTGTCTAAATGGCTTTATGGTTGTAATTAGCACTTTCATTCACTGATCATCTAGATCTTGTCATGTTAGACAGATTTGGTCTTGTGGTTGTAGTTGTAAACCTGACGAGATCACATAAACCTTGTCTAAATATTGATTTTGGGACTCTTTCTGTTGCAGTAGTGAAGCGTCATAAATCAGACCGCCAAAATTCTCATCTTCCATTATTACTGGCAGCTAAACTCCACTTTGTGAAGATGATTGCTCCAGGAATGTTTCCAGGTCCTGGCAATGGACTGGACAAAATGTTAATAGAGACGTCAAAGGAATGTGTGTCAGACTGTTTTGCAAACAAACATTATACAAAGGAAAATATGAAATATCTCTTATGCTATAGCCAAGGCTGCATTTATATGATTAAAAACACTGTAAAATTGTGAAATATTATTACAATTTAAAATAACAGTTTCCTATTTAAATAAATATAAAAAAATTATTTATTCCTGTTATGCAAAGCTGAATTTTCAGCATCATTACTCCAGTCTTCAGTGTCACATGATTCTTCAGAAATCATTCTAATATGCGGATTTGCTGCTCAAGAATCCTTTCTTATTATCAATGCTGAAAATAGTTAATAATTTTGTGTAAACCATGACACGATTTTTTTTTCCAGGATTAATTGATTCATTCGATAATGATTTGAAATGTGAAATTAATTTGATTTGAAAGTTCAAAAGAGCTTCATTCATTTAAAATAGAAATCTGATATCATAAATGTCTTTACTGTCACTTTTGATCAATTTAATATGTAGGCTACCTGCTGAGAAGTATACATTTCTTAGTTAAGTTGTTATGCATTCAGTGGCAATGGAAAGTCTGAGAAATTCTGTAGCTAATCCATTTTTATCAGTAGCTGAAAGACATTTAATCTAGGTCACAATGCAATAATAATAAATAAAGCATAGGCACTGGTGATCTGCAGAAATCCAGCAGACTGAGATAGTGTGCGGTCCTACTTGACATTCACTCAGTGTCGTAATATTCTAGAGTGAAAAACTCAACTGTTTCTTTATTGACCAACCGTGGGTTTCTTTATTCTGTGGTTATAGGTTGAGCTGCAATGTAAGAGCCTGAATCATTTGCCCACCTTGA
Organism: Sinocyclocheilus grahami; assembly: GCF_001515645.1. Lineage (NCBI taxonomy): Eukaryota > Metazoa > Chordata > Actinopteri > Cypriniformes > Cyprinidae > Sinocyclocheilus > Sinocyclocheilus grahami. Next base: position 91,191 of record NW_015506071.1, read on the forward strand.
AGTTTTTTTTACAAGCGTCATATTAACAAAATCGCATTTCTGAATCTTACTTGAGCGAGGAAATACAAAAGTATCTCTTTTTCACCAGTTTTTTTTAACACAACATACACAAAGTAACTACAGCCCTTCACATTTCACACATTTACTGTCTGCTTAGCTTTTAACATTTTTAATGACATTAAAGTTGTGTTAGGCTTAATTTGCAGCCCACTTCAGTCACCCTTTGAAAGATCGTTGGGTGTTGATTGAGTGGATTCAAAGATAGCCTCCCACTTATGATACTGTGACAATATAAAGTTTCAAAAGACTGGGGAATTTTTTTGTTAGTTTTTTTGATAGAAAATCACTTCACATTCCACTCACATACTCGTAGCCTGTAACTGGTGTAACTAACAAATCATTTTTAAAGCAATCATATGGGTATGCCTAACTTTGTGTGATTTTGACCAGCTCATCGAAAGACTTGTTGGTCAAGTCTTTGCACTGCTAAACATGCATTTGTCATCAGTATGTCTAGATCCTTCAGTGCTTGTGTGTTCTGCTCAGAAACTTCATGATCCCTGACATGCTCCCCACCCCCAACACACACACACAAGGAACTTGGGGCCCCCTAACCGCATCCTGCAGCTGTCTCCCGAGTGACAGACTAGTTTCAAACAGTTTTAAACGTAGCTATTACCTTTAGCTCAATGAGGCCGTACCAGCCCAAACCAGCACATGCTGTAATAAGGTCTAAATTGTGCAAGTTTAAAAAAGAACACAAAAATCCAAAAGTCTAAAATGGGAATCAATCATATTTTTTTGGGTAGTGTCTAGAAACTAAATATAATGTTTCGTGTGACTCCAGTGGACATTGAGCCATTTTTCTGTTCTTGTGCAAGTGACAAGGAAGTTAAACTCCATTGGTGACCGAAATGGAGAAAAAACCTTGGGAGAAACCAGAGTCAGCCGAGGGCCAGTTCTCCTTATGGTGTGGTTTGATTCCAGGCTCCATCACAAGTCAGATCTTTCAGAATATTTCATCCAGTTCCTTCTGCTTGAAGATCGGGATACATTACATTTCGTGGGGGAGTTACCGAAGATCTGTACCGATGGCTGTCTAAATACAAGTTCAAATGGGGTCTAAAACATTTTGAGCTTGTCAACTTGTTGAAAATGAATTCAAACGAATTGCTTTTGTAGTGAAGACGATCATGTAGTCGAATGAGGTTGAACTGGCACAAAAGAACCTATGTTTGCCACCCACTGACCTAACATGTGAGCGTTATGGGACGTGTTTTTAAAAAGTGCACTAAAACAATTGATTCAAACTTTGTTATGGTGTGCCAGTCATGGCCTAATGGTTAAAGAGTTGGTTGCGAGTTCGAGTCTCGTACCGGCAGGGATTGTAGGTGGGGGGAGTGAGTGTACAGTGCTCTCTTCCACCTTCAATACCACAACTGAGGTGCCCCTGAGGTGCCCTTGAACCCCCAACTGCTCCCCGGGCCGCCGCAGCATAAATGGCTGCCCACTGCTCTGGGTGTGTGTGTGTTCACTGCTGTGTGTGTGCACATAGGATGGGATAAATGCAGAGCACTAATTCCGAGTATGGGTAACCATACTTGGCCACATGTCACTTCACTCACTCACAAAACAATCAAAATCACCTTTACTATTTGCATCATTTCCATTCCCTTCCTTTCCTGCTTGCTCGTACGCAGTGTAATGGCTTTATTTAAACGTATTCATGCACTACATTCATCACAAGAGGCTCACAGGAAATGTATTTAAAATATGTTAAGACCAGGTGTAAACGGTAATGCGTCTCAGCTGGCCACTTGTGACTGGATCACTGAAAATGCATCTTAATACCATTTGGAAACAGGGCAAGAGAAATTTAAAGTCACAATGAAACTGAAGTAGCGACAGCTTTTTTTTCTGTATTGTGACATACATCCGAGTGTAAACAATTATTGAAAAAAGAAAAGAAAAAACGTAGGACGGGAACTCTGTTGTTGTTGATTAAATTGAGACGTATGCATTATACTAAAAAATGTGACGCATACAAAATGATTAGAGAAATTTGGCAAACTCAAAAAAAGAAATATATAAATACATAAATATGATTAATTAAAACATGTTATATTTTAGTTATTGCCGACTTTAATCTCATCCAGTTAGGAATGTCAGTGATTGTGGATTTATTTATAAAATTACTTTCTAGGTAAAAGAACAGTTGATGGTCCCAGTACTGCATATACTGGCATCCTATCTGATATAAAAGTACATTTCAATCAATAATAAAGAGAGGCAGACCACGGGCTGCTCAGATGTGATCCTCAAAAATGATAGATTTTTGCTGTCCTTCCTTTAATTACATACATTTTTAATATGAAATATGTAAATATTTTAATTAGACAATCACATATGTGATGTCTGTTTCCACGTTTTGCATGCTGCACGTATCCAGAGCACATGATCTTCTGAAGAGCCTACATCCGGACAATAGACACACCCTCATAGTAAAACACTACAGAGATCCCAATCCCGTCCGAAGCAATCACTTAAATCACAGACTGACCTTGTTGTGAATTATACATTTTCTAAATGTTGTTTCCATAGTTCCGTAGTTCTTATGCCATTGTTTTTCATTTTGAGTGCTGTGGGAATGTCAGGAAAAACCGGATCTCAGGTCGGACCTCCACCAAGTGGACCCGTGAAGACCTCTAGGTCCTGCATGACATAAACAGACAACCCCTCTACCAATGTTTGTTTTTTATTATTTAGATAACAATAATTCACACTGCAGTCTCATAATGCTGCAGTTGATCTTAATGACCATTCACTGCTCAAGAACTTTGGTTTAATGAATGTTAATAGCTGCGTTAATTCTGTTCCTAAAGTTTGGAAAAAAAAAAAAAAAAAAAAAACTGGAAAATGCCTGTGTTATCATTTTAGTAAAGTATTTCTATTATGCACTTAAATTGTAATTATATTAATTAGAAGTTTATTATAATTGTTATTCAGTGATGGAAAAAGTCAACTTTAAGTTGAGCTATTTTTCTAACATTTTAAATGTTGGTATTAGTTGGTTTCATTTTTAAATATAAATAAAAATCAGTGAAATGTTGACATTATCCTAAAGACTTCTTTCTTTCTTTTTTTTTTGAATCATTGAATCAGCTAGTGCAGCACACTAGGGTTTGGAACACAACAAATGTATTACACCAAACACACTCATCATAATGTTAGAAAACATATATAATTCAGGCCCTTGGAGTGTTTTTAACCTGCTGACTTGAGCTCATCACCTGTCCCAGTCAAATGACTCGTCAGTGCTTATTGTCTGTCATTTCAGAGGCAGCCCTCAGAGAACCATGACCCCCTCCTACTTATCCAGTGAACCCCCCGCCCTCCTCTCTCTCTCTCTCTCTCTCTCTCCCTCTCTCGCTCTCTGAATAAGTGGGAAACTAGGTCATGGAGCTAGGCTGCCAGTAGTGGCAGTGTTCTGTGTCTCTCTCTCTCTTTTTTTGAAGCTTAAATAGGCCTTTTATGTAACATGGGGGTGGGGGATACATGAGCGTGTAGACGCTATATGGATGTGAATCTCCCAGCAGCTTTGGAAGGGAAATAGTCTGAGGAATTACTATAAACTTCTCTTCCTTTTTTGTTTTTTCTTTTTTTTTTTTTTTTAGTTCCTGGAAAAAAAATAATGGGCTTCTTTTATCAAACGATTCTGTAGCATATCCTTTGAAGTAGATTTTTCATGCTTTGCACACTCAGCAACCATAGCTGCGCATGTGTGAAATAGATTGCTAGGAACCTTAGTATGCAAGTGAGTTTTTTTTTCTTTTGTTTTTTTTATAGGTTCTTTTTTTCTTTTTCTTTTTTACACCCATATTTTGATGCACAGAACAATTTTCCAATCTAGCTTGGAACGCATGTACTGTGTTTTGAGAAATGTCATCTCTGTATTCATGTTGATTTCATGTTGATCTTTATAAACCTTTACGTTTTCAGCAAATGTTTTGATTTAGTAACGCAAAAATGTCATGACTGTTAAAAAGTGAAATAATTTGAATCCTCCTTAGTGTACACATTATTTAAAAAATATTTTTAAACATATTTTCATAGGTAACATTATTTTAAAAACAAACATTTCTTTCAGTTTTCATTTTAAATTGATTTAATAAGTCATTTTTATTAATTATTGTTTATTGTGATTTTAGAACTTTTCAAAGTTACAAAAGTTGCAAAGGCAACATGTCTAATTTTACTTTTTTTAATAAATTTTTTAAATAAAGTTTTTGGTCATTTGTCATCTAAAATGAGAAATGTTGCCATATTTTATATTATTTTAGGTTTATTTCAGTTAACCAAATGATTTGAGCATTTTTACTTTTAATTGACAGTAATGTCACTGGATTATCATGAATGTTTCTCATATATATATTAGGGGTGGAACGGTTTAACTTACTCACGGTTCGGTTCGTATCACGGTTTTATAGTCACGGTTTCGGTATGGTTCGGTATGTGCTATGTTTAAGCAAAAACTATACTGTCAAATAAAAATAAAGAAAATAAGAATCTAACTACAAGCAACAGCACAAATAAATACAATAGAGTAAAGATACAAATAAAATAAACAGTGATTTTCAGTTTTTTTTAGGTAGGTCTAACATTAGTTTTTAGGTACAGAAATTGAATAAAGTAATGAAATGTAAACCAGCATTGCATATTTGACTGTATAAATTAAAGATGAATCTTTATTACAGTTACAAAAGCTATTCAATCAGTGAGTGATTTCTTTGTTGTTGCTGTTTGATTAATATTAAGAAAGTGCTGTCACTTTAAGAGAATGCACTGATCCAGTACGTTCAGCTGGCTATGTCTGCTATAGGATACTTACCAAGACGGGCATTTTGACATAATTTTTGTGTGAATTTGTCCATTTAAACACAATACTTCAGAGAGAGATTAATATTTGTGCGCGTCCTGAGGCGCGGGTTTCTCTTAAATGTTTAAACTGGCAAAACTTAAATATATATTTAATATATATAGTGTCATGTCATTTTTCAAGCAAAACGACTGCTTTATAATGTCCTGAATTACATTTACAATCATGGTTGTGGAGCAAACGCAGTCTCAAGGCGTTCCATACTGTCCAGATGTTTGACCCCCTTGTTTCCTGTGCAGGAAAGCATGTGCACATCTGCATCCTTTTCTTGCGACATCATTATCTGCTGCTGCATTTCGTTTCAGGGCAAGTCCTAAACCTAAGAGAATGGGAGTTAATGAATGTTTTGACATTTTCAAACCTACAAACAAACTGAGTGTTGAAAAGAGGAGCTGAGAGGAACAGATTGCAGAGCCGCCCAGCGTAATGCAGAGCTTTGATCGTCGTCTTGTGTCGGAGTTCTTTGAACTAAGTGCTTGGGGTCAAGCATGTGGGTGTTGGGCGTCTTAATAGGGTTTCCTGTGAAATGGACCCTCATGAGAGGTGAACAAGGGCAAGGAAACCCCAGACACCCCTCCGTTGGGTCAGGTCTTAGAGTGACAACACAGACATGATCTTCAGTGCCTTTGGTTTTGTGTGTATGAGGGTTATAGTGTTAGACAAAACAAAAACACAGTGTATGTCTGGGCTTGTCCACCTTTGAGACACACATTCTCTTTCCTTTCTAAGTTTGACTGACTGCCTCCCTTTATTTTCACTTATTTGTGTTCAGCTCTATCCCGAAAACCGTTATTCTGATCATTCAGAAGAGATGCTTGAGCTTATGATGGAATATTCTGGGTTCAGTACGAGTGAAGCTCACTCAGCAGCATTTGTAGCGTATTTCCACTTACTCCTTTTCTCTCTCTCTAGGAGTTGCACTGTGGCACTTACTATAGGAGTGATTGGGGCTAATCCATAAATGTTAAAATACTCACTGTTTCTGCTTTCTAAATTATCCAAGAATTGGTCATGATTATGTTCGTTGTAACGGCCTCAAATTGCAACCTTGATTTTTATTTATTTTTTAATTTTTTTAAAGAAACCGAAGGATGATTTGAAATATTTTTTTTGTGGTAATCTACATTATGCTGCCAAAAATACTGTTGATTTAAGCTTAATTTATTGAAACTTGCATATATTAATTATGTGTATTTTAAAATATGGATGTACTCATTTGCATTTAATTCATGTATTTCTGCTTTTCATGGACTGCCCTGTATACGCTATTGTTCAAATGTTCGGGCTCAAAGATATTATTTTAAATAAATTGATACTTTTATTTAGCAAGGAGCAAAGCTTCTACATTGTTACCAAAAAAATTCTATCTTAAATGAGTGCTGTTCTATTTCAATCACGGTTTCCACAAAAATATTAAGCAGCAAACTGTTTCAACATGGTTGATAATAAGAAATGTTTCTTGAGCAGCAATTCAGCATATGTGACCCTGGACCACAAAACCAGTCTTAAGTCGCTGGGGTATATTTGTAGCAATAGCCAAAAATACATTGTATGGGTAGAAATTATTTATTTTTATTTTATGCCATAAATCATTAGGAAATAAATAAAGATCATGTTCCATGAAAATATTTTGTAAATTTGTACTGTAAATATATTAAAACTTAATTTTTGATTAGTAATATGCATTGCTAAGAACTTCATTTGGACAACTTTAAAGGCGATTTTCTCAATATTTTGATGTTTTTGCACCCTCAGATTCCAGATTTTCAAATAGTTGTATCTCGGCCAAATATACTTGTCCTATCCTAACAAACCATACATCAATGGAAAGCTTATTTATTCAGCTTTCAGATGATGCATAAATCTCAATTTCGAAAAATTTACCCTTATGACTGGTTTTGTGCTCCAGGGTCACATATTAGAATGATTTATGAAAGATCATGTGATACTGAAGACTGGAGTAATGATGCTGAAAAACCAGCTCAACTGGTCATATCTATAATGTCTTGCTCCCAGATTATAACCGCTTTTGATATGTCAGTTTCATCTGACCCAACCTTACATATGAGCTTCTGTTGAATTAATTAACCATAAAGTCAGTGCAGTACTTTGAAGTGTGTTGCGCATAGTAACTTTATATAGTCAGTCACTGAGTGTCACAGCATTGCAGTGGTGTGCTGGTGATCCTGTAAACATATGGATTTAGCACACACATTCCCTTATTGATGCATTTTCACTGCTTTCTCCTTCAATCCAATTCCTTAGTGATTCATTACTGACTCCAGAAAATAAGGCCAATGAATAAAATGGCCTCCGTTTCCTTTTTTCTGCATCTCTTTGAAGTGTTAATGAAGCAGCGGCTGCGTGATTAAGTCGAGATGGCTATCTGAACCGGCGTACATCGCCTCGTCTTATGCGCCAAAGCACGATAGCACAGTCCTAATGTTAGACGAGAGACACTGGCTCTTTCTCTCCCGCTTCTTGCGGTGCCTAAATTATTTATCTGGTTTGGGGAAGCCCAACTCACTGAACAGGAAGAGAGTATTTTTAGCCTGAAGTCTGGGGTGTGGAGGTCTGAGAAAGCAAGTCTTCCTCCCGGGACACTCTCGCGTCCTTATTCTCTCTTCATTCTTCTCTCTCGTGTCCTTTCCTTTCTCACTTTCTTGCGTGAGAAAGATCTGAGTAAGGATGAGAGACTGTGTTACTGGGTTACCCAGTTCTGTCAGTGAGCTCCTGCCTTGAGAACTTCTAAAATGGTGTGTCATGAAGAGATAAGTACTTTTGTAGGACAGTTTGTTTACCATTGGACTGTCATTCTCTTACTGCTAACATGACCTCATCTCATGCTCACATTTTTACACAAAGGCATGAGGCCTGTACACAACCTCACACTGACAATTTTTCATAAACTCCTGCTTGGCTAAACAATTTTTGTATTTCCTCTTAAAGCTATGATAAAATTGACTTAAAGGGATAGTTCACCCAAAAATGAGAAATCTGTCACTTACTCACCCTCAAGTTGTTCCAAACCTGTATGAATTTTTTTCTTCTGTTGAACACAAAAGAAGATATTTTGAAGAATGTTGGTAACCAAACAGTTGGCGGTAGCCATTGGCTTCCCATACTATGGAAGTTAGTGAATTGCTTGGACCGTTAAGGCCCCGATATACTTCAAGCGAAATCGAAGAACAAACTGATGTGACGTCATTTTGAACAAATCCAGCCAAAACGAAGTTCGTTTTGTGTTCTTTTTGGCAGTTCGAAATGGCTTGCCAAAGCGAACTTTCTGGAAAAGTTCATCCGGCTGCAAAACACCTTCGTACTACCATTGGTCCATGATGATTATGTCATAGGAGGCGTGCGCTGAGGCTCCGCCTTCTTTCACGCGGAACTCTTCTCTGGGTTCATTTCGTCTGTCGAGTCCTTGGAGGTGAGATGTCCGTACAGTGGAGAGTCGCTTTATAGTAGCAAATTAAGTTGTGCTTCTGATTAAATGAGACACTAACAGTTTTGCATGTTTAATACTGCTGCTTGCTTTTAAGCAATATATTAAATAAAGTGCCATGTAAATACACGTGACGTGACTTCACAGGAGTGCTAATTTGCAGAGCTCCCATGTTGTACATACCCATGTTGCTATGAACATGATTTTTTTATTTAAAAAATGCTTGCTGTTCTCTCCATTTTTGTTGTGTTTATTTTGTTACTGAGAGGAAAGCGTGCAGCTCATATTTACATATACATATGAAAACCCAGCTAAAGTCATTTTTTTTGTGATTTACTGTTTTCTACATAAAATCATTCCTCATAAAGATGTAGAACATTCTGTGAAAATATAACCTTTATATCTTTAATATTGACTGAGTAAGGCCATGTCAAAGATTGAAATCATAGTGAAATTAATGGTTGAAATAAAACTTTGATCTTGTTATCTCATAATTGGATTTTGAGACTTTAGCCTGGATTTCACAGACAGGGTCACATATAAATATTGCTTTCATCAGAGTGGGTGGTGTCGGAATGTTCGATAACAGTATACCGCTGCTCACGTATTTCGAACTTCGTTTTACCCCTAAACTAAGAACAAAAAAGAACCTCGTTTTGAGCCTTTAGTTGGATGTAGTGCTTGATGAAAAATGTTTGTTGACTAATATAGTCCCTGTGACTAAATCAACATGCAGTATCGTTGACAAAAAAAGACGAGACTAAAATGTAAGTTAAAGGGGTCATATGACGTTGTTAAAAAGAACATTATTTTGTGTATTTGGTGTAATGAAATGTTTATGTGGTTTAAGGTTAAAAAAACACATTATTTTCCACATACTGTACATTATTGTTTCTCCTCTATGCCCCGCCTTTCTGAAACGCGTCGATTTTTACAAAGCTCATCGGTCTGAAAGCGATGTGCGATCCAGTGCATTGTGATTGGCTGAATACCTCAAGCATGTTACAGAAATGTTATGCCCCTTACCATACTGTGATGCCGTGTCCCGGTGCGACGAGACAAAAACAATAAAACCCATTATAAACAAGGCATTTGTTGCATCCAGTGGGGACATAATTACTGATTATAATGACTTATACTGTCTTTTTACGCGTTGCGTTGCATCGTGCATCATAAACATAAAATCATGTCTGCATTTGTGATCGGAGAAACGACAAACAACAAGCGCTACTCTACACTGCTCAAAACTCGTGTTTGAATCGTTTTTTAAAATATGAAAACATACTTACAGGCTGTGAGTCAGAACAGCCGGCATTGTAGGCTACTCTACCAGGATCAGGAAACAGTCCTCCATAAAATGCGCTGCACACATCTGAATATTTGGGTTGAACTATTCTGGAACAGTGTTGTAAATACAACTTAACCACTGATTTCTAGTTGTGTCCTCTTTTGGGAGGCCAAACAAAGTATTTTCGCTTTCGCAATGAAACACACAGCGTCTTCACGACATAACGGCGGCGGCTGGAACAATATTACAGCAAGAATAAAAGTTATGCCTTCTTTCTTAGCGTAAACATTTTGGCGGCGTTATGCAAATCTTCCCACACAGTGACGTATACATGTGGGGGTGTGTTTAACCGAGGCGTTTTAGGGGGGCGTGGACGAGTCTTAACTTTTATAAAGAATATCTCTTTGGGTTTGAGACTTTAGTCTTTGCAACTTCAGGGATCTTATCTATTCACGAACAGCTTGTAACACTCCAAAGAGAAAGGAAAACTTGAAATCGCATCATATGACCCCTTTAAAAAATAAAAACTATACCAAAATTAAAATTTTTATTGAAAAAAGGAGACAAAATAGACTGTTGTTCACGCCTCTGCTACACAAGCTTTCATGTGTGCGGTTGTTAGATATCAAGAGTTCAAATTGGAATTACTATTAGGAATTTTACTGTTAAAATATTTTTTGTTCGTTTTGCCAGTTTTCATAATGACTAAGACTAAATTAAAAATGGCTGACAAAATTAACACTAGTTGGATGGAAAAGAGAACATAAGAGTCTTCATTTTCTCCCGAAATCAGAGCCACTCTGAATCATACCAACTTGTGGAAAATGGGCATCCAATGTCCCCTTTAAAATAAGCTTTTTTTTTTCTTTTCTTTTCTTTTTGTGAAGTGTGAAGAACATTTTACAACCCAGGCTCATTGGATATACATGACTTTGGCTACATTTCCGCAAAACCTGAAATGCATTTCTTCAGGCAGTACATTTCGCTGCTCTTTTCAGGTGCCATGTCGACAAGAGGTGCTAAAAGCGATATTGTTTTTTTTTTTCTCTACTGGAGATGTGCATTTAACAGCCCAGTGACACATTTTTGTGAAATAATATTGCGGTACTTGCAACATGTCTCACTATGTTTTCAAAGTAAATATCCAATGACTGGCGCTAAATAAAGAAAAATTTTCAGTTTTCTCCAAACTGTTAGACATGACTATGGCAATATTTTATTATGTTGGTTAATACCTGTCGGCAGTCTGAAAATGAAATGTCTGGTGAGTGGTGCTAAAATCGAATTTGAAATTAATGTACCACCTCCTAAACTTAACCAATAGTGTTAACAAAGACACATGAGAGATAAAAACATTCGCTAAAGCAACCACAATGTCCTACCTTCCTTCTGTGAGGCTTTGAGCTCTTTTCTGGATGGTTGTGACTCCCCAAACTTGTACCTAGAGCTAGTTATGTGATACAAACGTCAAAATGTATTCATTTGCAAATCATGCACAAGTGTTTTGAGGTAATAGCATAGTATTGTGCAAGGAATCATGCAAAAATTGGTCTTTATTAATTGATAATCTGCCCTGTATTTATAATGTGTGTTAAATGGTTGGTGTTTTACTCTTTTTAGTGTTCATTTCAGCTTGAAAGTGTCTTCTGAAGCCTTACAACATACTGTATTTGTGTGAAGAGAGCCCAAAATATTCCCCTCTTCCATATTGAATTGAACATGAGCATGAATGACATTTCTTAGTTTTGGTGTCATGGGGAAATTATCAGTGAATGAACTGAATTTTTGCTAGTTCCTCCAACAAAGTAATCAAAAGTACAAAGAAGTGTTTACATTCTTAAAATCATTCCACAGAAAACAACATGAGGGTGAATAAATAGCGACAGATGTTTTTAAAAAAAATTTTTTTTAGGTGACCTGTTCCTTCTAAAAGGCCCCATAAGTCCTGCAGCCTATTCTTGTTCAGACAACAAAAACTTGTTTTGCCGCGGTCATGTCAGTTTGTGTGATAAGCCTCTGAAGGTTATATATCATGATAGTTCCTTTTAGTCATTCTAAATGATGTTGACGTTATGCATGAGCACTGACTGATTTTGTAGAACAGAAATCGTGTAACAGCTGTAACTTTGTACCACTCAAAAGTGAAAAGAATAAGGGTACACTGGCTTACCAAAAACAAGCAGACCTGTTTTTGCTCAAAATGTTTAGTTTTCCAGTTGGCGCTAGTTCTGCCACTAGCTCTGTTTCACAATATGCTCTTTACTCTTTAAACCTTAAGTTTAAAGGACGGTTTTTTTTATGATTACGCTCACGTCAAAATTAAAGTATACTTTGAGCTTAAGGGGGTGTCACTGTTTTCTACTAAAGAGGGAACACGACAACAGCGTTTTGGGGCCTTGAAAATCCCCGTGATTGTCTCTGTGTAAGCTACGAAAACAAATTTGTGAAAATGGTGACGTCAATTTGCATGCATATTACGTGTTCAGTCTGTAGGAATGCGTGTATGTGCAGATGCGTAGTGCTTCTTTTCAAAGTGAGGTCGCCAGCTACTGGCCTGGCATGCATAATACAGTGTTTTTAGTCATTGTCATCTGTACTTAAAACTTTTCAGTTTTTAGTACATTGTTGCCATGTAAATGTACCCTGAGATGGTTGGAGGGGTTTTTGATGGGTCAAAATGTATAGTTCCCTTTCGTGGAACTTCGAACTGCATCCTCTAGGGGTCGCTATGGGGAACGCCTCGTCGTGACCCGTGTCTGAAGCCTACATTGAAAAAACACCAACTTGTTTGGCCGGCGACAGCCATGACGTCACTACCATCACGACTAGTACAAAATAGGCGCCGGTAGCACACATCATTCACTTTCTTCGTCTTCACTGACCGTGCTGTTTGAAGCGTGCATTCCAAAAAGCAAAGTAAGAGCTTTCTTTTCCTACTATGGCGAGCACTAGCGAGGCGTTTAGAAAGTATGTACATCCGTGTCAGCGGTTTCTGACACCCGATGATTCACACGATCTATGCGTTGTTTGTTTGGGCGAGGAGCATGCACGCAATGTCCTCGAGGGGGCAATATGCGTGCACTGTGAGAGTTTTTCGCTGAAAAAGCTCTGTTCTCGTTTGTCTCTCTTCTCGAGTGGAGAGGGACAACCATATGTTTCCCGCAGTTCAGGAACCGCCGCTGCTGAGGCACGGAGGAGAATGAGCTCGATATCCTCTCTCTAATATCATCTGATCCAGGGGCCAGTGCTCAGTTGGGCCCAGCCCAATAAGAGCAGGGAATGGATGTGGAGAGTGAAGAAGCCGAGGCTGAGCTTTCCCAATCCACCTGCCCTGCGTATGGTGAGCTGTTAGAGGTGATGGATCGGGCCACGGCAAGGCTCGAATTACCGTGGAAACGAGCCAAGGAGGTGACGTCGCGAGGTCGCCTCGACGAACGTTATCTCTCTGGCCATACACCTCCAGCTCAAGTGAGCCTTCCTTTCCTTCCTGATCTCCACACTGAGATCGAGAAGGAATGGAAGAGGCCGTTTTCCGCACGCATATATCGGGCTCAGCATACAAGTTATGCAAACATCGAGTCAATGCGCGAAAGCGGCTATGGGATGATGCCCCCTGTGGAAGAGACGCTAGCCAGCTATCTCTCTCTGGGGGAGACGTCATCCCTCAAAACTCC
>NW_015506071.1:105260-106467 GCF_001515645.1 Sinocyclocheilus grahami
TTTAGAAAGTGTGTACATCCGTGTCAGCGGTTTCTGACACCCGATGATTCACACGATCTATGCGTTGTTTGTTTGGGCGAGGAGCACGCACGCGATGTCCTCGAGGGGGCAATCTGCATGCACTGTGAGAGTTTTTCGCTGAAAAAGCTCCGTTCTCGTTTGTCTCTCTTCTCGAGTGGAGAGGGACAACCATCGGTTTCCCGCGGCTCGGGACCTGCCGCTGCTGAGGCACGGAGGAGAATGAGCTCGATATCCTCTCTCTAATATCATCTGATCCAGGGGCCAGTGCTCAGTTGGGCCCAGCCCAACAAGAGCAGGAAATGGATGTGGAGAGTGAAGAAGCTGAGGCTGAGCTTTCCCAATCCACCTGCCCTGCGTATGGTGACCGACTAGAGGTAATGGATCGGGCCACGGCGAGGCTCGAATTACCATGGAAGCGAGCCAAGGAGGTGACATCGCGAGGTCGCCTTGACGAACGTTTTCTCTCTGGCCATAGACCTCCAGCTCAAGTGAGCCTTCCTTTCCTTCCTGATCTCCACACTGAGATCGAGAAGGAATGGAAGAGGTAGTTTTCCTCACGCATATATCGGGCTCAGCATACGAGTTATGCAAACATCGAGTCAATGCGCGAAAGCGTCTATGGGATGATGCCCCCTGTGGAAGAGACGCTAGCCAGCTATCTCTCTCTGGGGGAGACGTCATCTCTCAAAACTCCCTCCTTGCCATCCGTGCCCCTTCAAGCCACGTCTCGCACGAATGGCAAGGCATACGCAGTGGCAGGTCAAGTCCTTCATACCACGAAGGCCCAGGTCTGAGCCCGAACAAACCAGGGGGCCTTGCCCGTCTCGGTCTGAGGATCAGAGACGGGCACAGAGGGCTAGTGTCGCGACTCGCGCCCGCCTCCACCTGTGGGCGGGGGTAGGAAGTATCGTGGGTCAAGGGGAGGCAGGCGAAGCCCGAGGGGTGAGACCTGGGCAAGGCGCCAGCGCTTTCGTCCGGGTCAGAGTAATACTTAGGTATTCCCTCTCTCCCGCAGGGGGTGCAACATCTACCCTGTCCTCCCCTTTCTCCAATTCCCATTTTATGACCACCATCTCCAGCTGACCGAGGTTAGCTGTAAAACATTTTTTCAAACAGTCTCCTACTGGGCCCATGATGTTTTGGTGGTTCTATGGCCAGATCATAGTAACCGCCTGACTGATGGTCC
>NW_015506071.1:109381-110309 GCF_001515645.1 Sinocyclocheilus grahami
GGCGAAGCCCGAGGGGTGAGACCTGGGCAAGGCGCCAGCGCTTTCGTCCGGGTCAGAGTAATACTTAGGTATTCCCTCTCTCCCGCAGGGGGTGCAACATCTACCCTGTCCTCCCCTTTCTCCAATTCCCATTTTATGACCACCATCTCCAGCTGACCGCGGTTAGCTGTAAAACATTTTTTCAAACAGTCTCCTACTGGGCCCATGATGTTTTGGTGGTTCTATGGCCAGATCATAGTAACCGCCTGACTGATGGTCCAGTCAGAAAATCCCCGGACAGAGCCCCGGCAACAAGGCTTGTGGTGGGTGAGTATGATCCATATATCATGAGAGTGTATACTAATGAGAGACTGAGGTGGTCATGTGTAAAATAACCATAGAGCATGTATAAAGTTACCTGCAGCAGATGATCCGGTCAGGAGATCCTCGGAGCAGAGTTCCAGCACAGAAGTCATGGGGGTGAGTACGATCCAAATATCATGATATCTGTATATCGAGGACAGACCGAGATGGCTGTGTGTGTGTAACCTTCTATAACTTCCTTGCAGTGTTTCCCGGGACCTGTACGTTTCTGTCCCTTGCTAGACGCCCTCGATGAGGTGCCGTTGCTGGGCTCAGAAGCCAGGTGCTCTACTTGCAGTAGGCATGTCACTCGTCGACATATGTCCAGACGGTAAGAAAAGCCGGGCTTCGGCTTCATACCTCCTGGATCATGCGGCCGAACTCGGGCGTTTGCGGGAGCCTTCGTGAACATCAGGCCCCCGGTGCTACGCTGCAAGGCACCCGGACTGGGCTAAAATTAAAATACATAGCGACCCCTAGAGGACGCAGTTCGAAGTTCCACGAAAGGGAACGTCTCGGGTTACTTATGTAACCATGGTTCCCTGAGGGGAACGAGACACTGCGTCCTCTAGTTTTTGTGCCATGC
>NW_015506071.1:110369-125626 GCF_001515645.1 Sinocyclocheilus grahami
CACTCGTCGACATATGTCCAGACGGTAAGAAAAGCCTGGCTTCGGCTTCATACCTCCTGGATCATGCGGCCGAACTCGGGCGTTTGCGGGAGCCTTCGTGAACATCAGGCCCCCGGTGCTACGCTGCAAGGCACCCGGACTGGGCTACAGTGCCTGGTCACCCTGAGAGGCTTCCTGGCCACCGGCGTATTCCTTCTTGCTGAGGCAATGAATGGGAGGTACAGGGGGCATCACCAGGATCCTCCTGTGTAAGGCGGTCTTAGGCAGGACTCCCATCACCACTGAGATGTGCGAGCCGGCCTCTTCCGGCTGGCCGATATGGTCGGGTTTCCAGGAATTTAAATTCCAGATAATATGGTAAATGTCTGCGTAAAGCAAGGCTTTGCGCATTTCTCTAAATCCACGTGAGTGGTAGATGTGCACGAGAAGCTTTGCGCATTTTTCTAAAAACCACATAGCTGGTAGATGGGCACGTGTTGCTTTGCCCATTTTCTAAAATTCCATTTAGGTGGTAAATGGGCACGGGATTCTTTGCCCATTTCTCTAAAATCCTGTGAAGGTAAGGGTTACGCGTGCTGTCTTCGTTCCCTTTGTTTCAGAGTGGGGTAACACCCCGGTACCCTGGGTTCCACTCAAATAGTGTGTCTTGGCCGACACACCCTGGAGACATCACTCCCCTCACCTCTGAGGAGGGTGCTGGAGCTGCAGTTCCCGACTGGCCATTACGTCCGGGTAACAATAGAACCCTAAGGAAATCCAAAGATTATGGTAAAAGTGCTCTTTGCGCACCTTCTAAAATCCACATGGGTGGTGAGTGGGCACGTTAGGCTTTGCCACCTGTCTAAAATTCCACCTAGGTGGTAAGTGTGCACGCTATGATTTGCCACTTCTCTAAAATCCCACGAAAGTGGTAGGTGCGCACATTCTTCTTTGCCCACCTCTCTAAAAAACCTGTACGGTGAGGGTTACGCGTTCCGGACTTTGTTCCCTGTTTCGGAGAGGGTTGGACCCCGATTTCCTGGGCTCCTCTCAACCAGTGTGTCTCGATCGACGCACTCAGGAGGCACTGCCCCCCTCGATATCAAGGGGTACTAAGAGGGTGTCGTCTGGCGAGCAGGATCCTCTCCGAGGAGTTGAAACCCTCGCTCCATGGGCTGTCCTCATGGTAATGTTGAGCTCTGCTCCCCTTTCATGGAAGGGTTACCTGGAATGGGAACAGTATTCCTCCGCTGAGGAAAAACAGAGGTGCCTCTTTCATGAGAGGCTTGAGCTCGCTGTCTTTCCAGAAAGACCTCGAACCAGCTGCATCAGTAGGTTTGGGCTTTCCTACCGCCTCCCTGATGCGCTGGCGAGGTGGCTAGCCGGCAGTATGCTACCCCTCTGATTTTTAATCATGCAGCTAGAATGAGCTACTGCCAGCCGGGAAAAGCCCGGCATTGGTAAGGGTCGAGCCCCCTGTGCGTCTGAGGACCAGGCTCTGACTTGCACTCCCCTCAGCATGGTGGCGTGGGTATGCCGTTCCCCATAGCGACCCCTAGAGGACGCAGTTAAAAGTTCCACGAAAGGGAACGTCTCGGGGTACTTATGTAACCATGGTTCCCTGAGGGGAATGAGACACTGCGTCCTCTAGTTTTTGTGCCATGCTGCGGACACAAGCTTCAGACGAAGAAGTGAATGATGTGCACTACCTGCGCCTATTTTGTACTAGTCGTGACGTTAGTGACGTCACGGCTGTCGCCGGCCAAACAAGTTGGTGTTTTTTCAATGTAGGCTTCAGACACTGGTCACGACGAGGCATTCCCCATGGCGACCCCTAGAGGACCCGCAGTGTCTCGTTCCCCTTAGGGAACCATGGTTACATAAGTAACCCGAGACGTTTTCCAGTTGTCACTAATTTTGCCACTAGCTAGCACTGATTTACAATTTGTTCTTTTAAACCCTTATTTTTTATTTTATTATTATTTTTTATTTATCTTTAAACTTTACGTTTTTTTATGCGAGTAGTATTTGCCTGTATTAAAGTCGCTGACATAATGCATTGCTGTGTGTATGCTAAAGCTCAAAGTATACTTTTTTTACGAGTATGCACATAGCTAGATTTTTCTGTGTACTTTTTGCATGAATTAGTTCCCAATCCGAAAAAAAAAAAATGGAACTGAGAAATGGGACAACAACAAAAAACTTCTTGAGATGCAGCAAAAAGGCATTCGTGTTTGTGTGTCAAAACTGAAGTATACTTGAGACGTATGATGGTTGGAGTGGTTTTAAGTGTTTTAGAGTGCTGATTGGATGTTTGAGGGTTATTAGAGTGTTGCTATTAGGGTGGTTAATTGCAGGCCCAAGTCAAAGTTGTCTACAGTGAAGTTAATATGATTTATGGACTGATGTTGCAGAGTTTGCTCCTTCTAATAGAAATTTTTGCCTGGTTTTTGTCTGCCTAAGTTTGATTGTTTAGAAAATTAATAGCACATCTCTCCTCAACGTTTAGTACTATAAAGGGATCTTCCAGCGCTTGCCTTAGCAAACATTGCCCCCTAGAGGACCCGCAGTGTCTCGTTCCCCTTAGGGAACCATGGTTACATAAGTAACCCGAGACGTTTTCCAGTTGTCACTAATTTTGCCACTAGCTAGCACTGATTTACAATTTGTTCTTTTAAACCCTTATTTTTTATTTTATTATTATTTTTTATTTATCTTTAAACTTTACGTTTTTTTATGCGAGTAGTATTTGCCTGTATTAAAGTCGCTGACATAATGCATTGCTGTGTGTATGCTAAAGCTCAAAGTATACTTTTTTTACGAGTATGCACATAGCTAGATTTTTCTGTGTACTTTTTGCATGAATTAGTTCCCAATCCGAAAAAAAAAAAATGGAACTGAGAAATGGGACAACAACAAAAAACTTCTTGAGATGCAGCAAAAAGGCATTCGTGTTTGTGTGTCAAAACTGAAGTATACTTGAGACGTATGATGGTTGGAGTGGTTTTAAGTGTTTTAGAGTGCTGATTGGATGTTTGAGGGTTATTAGAGTGTTGCTATTAGGGTGGTTAATTGCAGGCCCAAGTCAAAGTTGTCTACAGTGAAGTTAATATGATTTATGGACTGATGTTGCAGAGTTTGCTCCTTCTAATAGAAATTTTTGCCTGGTTTTTGTCTGCCTAAGTTTGATTGTTTAGAAAATTAATAGCACATCTCTCCTCAACGTTTAGTACTATAAAGGGATCTTCCAGCGCTTGCCTTAGCAAACATTGCGAAGTATGATTAATATAATAAATCACGGCCTAAGAGTGAACCAGAGTAATGTAGCACAATACATTAGCATATAATTGAACTCCTCCTTTTCTTATCTATCTGTAATACCCACTCCCAACATATCCTTTCCCGCAATTAGCATAAAAACAGAGGTTCAGTGATTAAAGAAGAGCATGGCTGTGCAAACAAATGTGCAAAGCGGTGTGAGAACAGCACTGCTGTGTCCTGCATATATACAGCAGCAAAGCGGGGCAGCACGCAGCCGGCCCTTTATTTGATGTAATATTCTTTGACATATTGAGACTAATTTTTTGCCTACAGACCTAAACAGCTGTGGCCTAATTCTGTTTTATCCCCCCCCCCCCCCCTCCACATTTTGCCTTGTAAGACTGAGTTATTCCTGGCATATGAGGTTTGACAGTGTGCTGCGTTATCATACGCTATGACCACCCAGTGGACAGGACAGTAGCCTTGGGATTAATATATGGAAGGGGGTCAGGCCGGGCCCAGAGGCTGGGCTCTGATGACTGTGATGGGAAGGGGGTTGTGGTGATCCAACTGTGTTTACATATCCCCTCTCTCCCGTGCCGCCCGGCGTGCTAATCACCCTGCCAAGTTAAATGAGCATTCGCTCATGAAATCTGTGTGTGTATTCATATTTCTCTGGGGAACAAATAATGGGGTCAGTGCCAGGGTCAAAATGCAAACATGTTAAGCGCAACTAATGACTGTTGTAGCAGTTTTATGAGTCATGTTTATAGTTGTTGACGTTTGTCTTCCAATTCAGCGCTCGTTATACGTGTTTGTTTTTTCATTTCCACAGAGCGCACGCAATAAAATGCTAAATATACAGAGGCCTATGGTAGTGCACTATCACTATTTCACATGTTAAAGACTTTGCTCACAACCAGCATAATATTATAGCATTATTAACTTACAGCTTTCCTATCTATGCTAGATTACATATTGGCTGAGTGTTCATGTTCATACATCAGCTCTGTTTTAATAAAAAGATGTCAAGTGTTTGCTGTCATTGCTTTTCGGGCATTAGACAAAACAAAAAAGGTGTCATTTGTGTCCCTTGTGCATATGTGAAATCATTTTTTTGTAATGAATAATATATTTTTTTACTATTTGATAATATACTATAGTTTTTTCTAAATACATTCAGTAACTACATAAATTTAGTAACTTTATTTTATTTTTTTTAATGTCTTTTTCTTTTGCAAGTTTTTTTTTATTTTTATATTTACATTTACATTTACATTTAGTCATTTAGCAGACGCTTTTATCCAAAGCGACTTACAATTGGGGGATACATAAAGCGATTCTTCTTAAGAGAGGCAAACAGACACAAGAAGTGGTTGTAATACCAAGTCCTTAGACATTGTTCAAATAAGTACAAGCTAGAAAGAGAAGGAATAAATAAAGAGAGTTTTTTTTTAATTTTTTTAAAAAAATTTTTATGATGAAGTCAAGTAGCTTCGAAAGAGATGAGTTTTCAGCGGTCGCTTGAAAATTGTCAGGGATTCAGCATTCCGGATAGGGGTGGGAAGATCGTTCCACCAGCCAGGAGTGGTGAATGAGAATGTTCTGGAAAGTGATTTTGAGCCTCTCTGTATATTCATGATCCCTGTTCTCCTTGCTATATTATCAAATATAGTAATTTTGATAAACAAATATGTGGAAATAAAACTACCATTTTGTCTTTATTTCTGTATACACTACTATTAAATTGAGTTTTAAGTCAGTAAGATTTTAAAAGTTTTTAAGAGTAACATAGAGTAATAATACAGTAAAAAGAAATGTTTACAAAATTTTTATCAGTTTAATACATCCTTATCGAATAAGTGTTCATTTCTTAAAAAAAACAACAACTTACTGACACAAGCTTTGAATAATTTTTTGTTTACATGTGTTTAAAAAGACAAAGTAATTTTCAGTTGTGCATCAACCCTGCTACCATCAGATTTTTTTTTTTCCTTTTTAAATTATTGAACTATCCCAAAATTAAAAACTTTTTTGCAAGTGAAATTTATTTTGTTATTGTTTTTAGTGGACAATCATTTTGTATGGTAAACAAAACTGATAATTGAAAAGTGAATATTTGTTGTTTCACAACCTTGAGCACAAGGCTTGTAAGATTAAACTTTCAATGCTGTTACCTTTCTAAAGCTATTGTTATATCGCACCATACGTATATTTAAATATATAAATATATTTTAATTTAGCATAGAATTTACTTAAAACTACTCTTTAACCGCCAGTTTCAGAGAGTGACCCTGTTGATGCTCCCTAATTGATATGCTTAACGTTTATTCAGACAGCGGTCTCCTCTTTTCTCGGATGATCATACATACCTGTTCAGAACAAATACCTGTGTGGAAGAGTGCATACCACCGCTATCACATTCGACAGGCTACGACATGTCTGGTGAAACGCGCCGAGGACAGCTGAGCACGTCATCAGCATACAGATCGAGCAGACGCTGCATGTGTAGAGCCACCTGAAAGATACGTGTGATGATACCCTCATGAACAACAAAATGAAAATCCTAAACTAGCGTGAAAATGGATCCTTTATTTATAGGACTGTGTTTCAGTTGGATTCATGGTACATTTCTCATCTGTGTAACTTTGTTGCACATGTCACAAATGTAATGAAAAAAACAAATAGAGCATAAAATAGAGTTGCATATGCTATAGGTATTTGTCCTTTTAAAGAATTGTGTCATAATGCTTATGTCACAAGCATCACTATTATTCTTGGTCAGTGTTATACTACTACACACATAAATGATAGCTTAAATCGTGCTGCTTCTTGAGGAGAGCTGTATTATTACTTTTCTAACCGACTAACTAACAATTGTCATCTGGTGTATGATAAAACGGGAGAAAATATGTCCTATCTAAGACTTCTGACTCTGAGGCCCCCCATACTCCACAACAATATTGGCCTAGTTTCTTATTTTAATCTATGGCCACTCCAATATTTGTGTAAATTAGTAATTTTATTCAAATGGGAATTAAAAATATGGAATTTACGTAATTCAGAATTTAATGTGAATATGAACACAAGTGGTTTTTGACATATTATATATTATTATTATTATTTTTAATTATGTATTATTATATGATTACTATATATAATTTTTTAAATAAAATTATTATTTAAAATGACTATTATTTGCAAATAGTTCAAATGTATTACAATAAATTCTATTTTTTTTTCTTAAAAAAAAAAAAAAATTAATTAAAATAATAATGAAAATAATTACATTTTGAGATTCCTGAAGTTTTAGGAGTTTAATGTTCTTCAGGGTTCCTTCTCTTTTTAACCAATTAATTTATAACTCTTCCAGTTGATTGAGATTAATTGTTTAAGGATTTTAAGCAATTATTTAATCACTACTCCTATTAAAATATTTTAGCACTTGCCATAACTAGTAAAATAAAATATTCTTTAGAAAATGCCCATGATGTTTTACGCTTCTGTTATTTAACATGACTTCTCAAGGTCTATTAAAAAACACTTTTAATATTAGGTAGCCTCATATATTCAGGACTCTTCAAAGGATCTTCAGATAAAACAAATAGTCGTTATGGGATGAATTAAAATAATAATATTAAAAAAATAAATTTTTAGTTGTTTTTAGCTTATTTTGTATTAACTTCATCTAATCATTTGAAGTCTAAGTCCCTGGTTGAGAACCACTGGCTTAGACTGTGATATTCAGGTCCCTCCTTCAATAAACACACTTGCAACCATTTAGCTATGTGTGTGTTAAAACCAATAAAAACACTTTAGCAACCGAGTAACAATGACCTGGCAATCACCCTAGTTGCCCTGCTTTTTGTTGAACAGGTATTACCTCACAGGGAAAAACTCACAAAAGGCATAAGAGATGCAGAATGGATTTGTGTCGTCTGTAGTGGATTGGAACGAACACGAGCTGAAGAACAGCTATAAATTCAGGATGTTACACCACAGCAGGTGTGCCTCTCGACCTACAGTGACACACACACTCCTCGGTCCAGACCGACAGGATGTCTACCTGGAAAAGATCCATTCAAGCTGCATGATTAGCTATAGTTTCATGTTCTAGTCATTGAGAATGAAGGTTGGCCCGCATTCCTCACAGTCTACGTGTTACGGTGAGGAATGAGCGATTAAGCATGCCAGACTTACAGCGAGTGCGTCAGCACGACTTCCATTCAACGCCCCAGTGACTATCACTCAACACCAAACTCTTCACAATCCCTCAAATACAAATCCTGATCTGCCTCATTTTTCATCTCTAGAGGCAAGACTGTGCGGTGAGATTGAGCCAAAGTTTATTTTCTTAACTAAGTGCAAGAATGTTGTAGACACATGAAACCTATTTATTTTTTTTTAGTTAAAGGGATCATTTACTCAAAATTTAAAACTCTGTCATCAGATACTCACCCTAATGTCATTTCACATCTGTCAGATTTCCGTTCTTCTTCAAATGTTCACGCAGCTCCTTTCTGTACAGTGAAAGTGAATGGAGACCAAATCACACACAATCACATTAACAGCTGTATGTTATAGAAATTTGTAAGTGATAGTGAACTCGCATTGCTTCAAAATACAGTGTGCATGGCTTTAACAAAGCAAAGAAGAACCTGGATGGAAGGAGACACTTGTCAGGGGCCCTAAAGTGAAAAAAGTAGTGATGGAGAGGTGAAAAGAATGAAAAATTATGATGAAAAAGTTCAAGGTAAGATATATGTTATAGTAAAACATTTAATATAGGACAACTGTTTTATGATGTAAATGTTAAATCACCCGCTGTGATTAAAAACTACTCTACTTTTTTTGTTAGATGTTGCTATTTTGGATTTTTTTTTAAATTGTAATTTTACGTAATTCATGTAATTCGCAATTGAATGTAAGAAGACAAGATAACAAACAGTGTTCGGCATATAAGATTAAAACTGAATGTGTTTTAAAATTAAAAATAATATTTGCAAATATTTCAAATACATTACAATAAATTATAGTTCTTTTAATATTTTTTTCTTTATTCCTTTAAATCCCTCAATCAATTTGTGATCCTGGGTTATTATAGTTAACTAACGGTAGGTTTACAGGACAAATATTTTACTAAAAATGGAAACGCTTTCCTCTTGCGTTTTTGAAAAGTTTTGCATAGAGATGACAATATTGTCAATCATTTATGATCCCCGTTCACATGGATCCACAAAAACATCTAAAAATACTGTATTATGCGTGCCAGGCCAGTAGATGGCGATATCACTCTGTAAAGCAACACTATGCACCTGCGCACATGCGCATTCTTCAAGTATGCATTTGCGCATATCTATAGACTGAAAACGTAATGCTCACAATTTCACCGTTTTCACAAATTTGAATTTTTGTAGTTTACGTGGAGACGCGAACAGTACAGTTTTCAAATATTTGCACTTTGAAACCCATTTTTAAAATTTAGAATTACATTTTCAAGGCCCCAAAACTTTGTTGTTGTGTAAATGAACGGCCAAAATGTATGAAGTGTTTTTAGTTAAAAACAGTGTAGTGTAAATGCCCTTTAAACTAAAGCTACAAACATAAAAAAAAACATTTTCGTTACTTGAAATAAAACAAACTAAAATAAAATATTCTTTAAAAAAAAAACTTAGTTTCCAAGGCAAAATTTCTCATTTTCATTTAGTTTAACTTGAGGTACTTAAATATCTAAAACTAAACCTAAAATAAAATGATTAAATACTATGTAGATATATTTAGAAACAACAAAAACTTGTGAATGTCAATGTCAAAATGTCAAAAACGTACAACAAAATGAATAAAACTTAAAAATTTAGATGAAAGCAGAAAATATAAAAATATAAAACTTTTTTTTTTTTTTTTGGACGAGCAGTGCGAACATGCTGTAAAACATCTCCTTTTTTTATTCCATAAAGGAAAGAAAGTCATATGGATTTGGAGTGACTTGAGGGTGAGTAAGCGATGTAAACTTTCATTTTTGGTTAAATTCAACCTGTGGCGTGAACTCCTTTATTCGATGTTGTTTATAGTGACAGCATCTGATCTGGGATCTGCTGTAAAGTAACACGCCTAACAGACAGCTCGGTGTCCAGCCCAGTTATGATTACAGGACGTCCCAGAACTAATAACAGGCTTGGCCTCCCCTCAGTCCCTGTA
The DNA here is from genome assembly GCF_001515645.1 of Sinocyclocheilus grahami. Taxonomy (NCBI): domain Eukaryota; kingdom Metazoa; phylum Chordata; class Actinopteri; order Cypriniformes; family Cyprinidae; genus Sinocyclocheilus; species Sinocyclocheilus grahami. Next base: position 119,808 of record NW_015506071.1, read on the forward strand.
GCCAAGGAGCTGTAATGTTAACGTTAGACACGCACACAGTGTCATTATGCTCCACCCTGAGCCTACAGAGGCGCCCAGCCTGTCATTTCAGAAGGCAGATCACAGGCAGGGGAGCGGGGGTCTTACACCATGGCCCGTACCACTCCTCTGTCAAACCAATGAAAGCATGGATTAGGGGGAGAGATGAAAAGAAAGCAATCGGCTGGTGTCAAGAAAGTATGATGACCTCAAGATAAGAAAAAATAGGAAACTGATGACAAATGACTCACTAGAATCTGATGTGGTTAAAGATAACTCATCAAGAGTGATGCCTCATTCCTGTGGCTAGTTGAGGAGAGGTGGGATTTCATTCTGATTTATGATTTTTGTCTGGCAGATGATAAAAAAAGTCCCATTGGCTTGCATTGAAAGAGGGACCAGTGTCATACAGTATCTATTGATTATAATTGCATGGGGTTGGTAAACAACCATTCAGAACACCCTAACAACTGCATAGCAACCCTCTAAAAACAGTCTGAAGTCCATTGCAGCCACATCGCAGCCATTTTTATTTTCTTCATGAATATAAAAATCGAATCTGCATTTTTCTATACGTCGAATTGAACACAGATGAACAATATAATCACATTCTGACCTGACAGAGTAAAATATACTTATTTTTTTCTACATGCTTGAATGAACGAGTAAATACACTTTCATTCATAAGATTTTTATTTTTTTTAAACAAAGTCTCTTATGTTAACCAAGGCTGCATTTATTATACAGTAAAATATTGTGTAATATTATCATAATTTAAAGCAACAGTTTTGTAATATATTGTAAAATGTAATTTATTCCTGTGATGCAAAGCTGAATTTTCAGCATCGTTACTCCAGTCTCCAGAGTCACGTGATCCTCCAGAAATCAGTCTAATATGCTGGTTGTTGCTCAAGAAATATTTCTTATCAATGTTGAAAACAGTCGTGCTGCTTCATATTTCTGAGCATTTATTTGAAATATAAATCTTTCACAACATTATGTCCTTACACTTGAATGCATCCTTGATGAATAAAAGTATTAATTTCTTATAATTAAAATATTACTGACCTCAATCTTTTGAACTGTACTGTATGTGAATATAAACTTGACGTTTGGTTTTTAAAACATAACTGATGATTTCTTTTAAAATAAGTGTTCAGGGAATGTAATTAAATTGAGGAAAACTTTTCAATGCAATTAAATTTAGCCCTTCAGCAAAAATAATTGGTTGGAGTGGATTTATTATAGTCTTTTTGTACACATTTTAATATTTAGGTCTGCTAAATACAAGGAAAGTAAAAAGGGCTGAGCTGGATTCAGGTCACCCGCTCAGAGACAAGTCATGTTTTAGGTTCAGAGCAAACATTTTTAAAACAAATGAATTAAGTAAATAAAGTTCAGTTAACAAATTGAAATAGACAGAAAAAATCAATTCGTAACAAAATGTTCAGCAATTGTGTTGCATTAGATCATTACAATAGTTAAACCGATCGAGCAGCAAAAATCAATTTTCTGAGTGTAATTCCACGAGTGAATACACAGACACAGAGAAAATTGCAGATCTAGTTTGCTTGGAGTCGCTGATGCTGTGTGTTAAAGATCATAAAGCATGTTCGCAGAGATACAATTACACGCCTGCATCATCGGCATCTCCTCCTCTGCATTAGTGTGTGCGACAATGTGGCCTTTAGTGGGGCGATGTGAGCCTCATCATGAATAAAATAATGTTGGTATTTTAGCTGCGATGAGTGCAGGGAGGGAACTGGAGCAAGAGAATTGCGGCGAGGTTCACGGCTGTTTTTTCCGCCGGCGTGGAGCGTGAAACGCACTAATGTGATCTGACAGTTCTGGAGCAAGTAGAGGAGGGCTGGACAGAAAAAGGAGGAGAGAAAAAGAGGGGCAATGAGGAGAAAAGAGAGAGGGAGGGAAGACGGCAAGAGTCCAGGAGAGATGGGGGATGATGTGGATGAGTGTTATGTATTGAGGTCATGAATGCAGAAGGCTTGATCTTTTGTGACCTCTGGAGTCCCTCTCTTTTGCTTTAAGTTATTAACCCTTTGTTTATGGAGTGACAAGGTCTTGTGGTGAAAACGAGTGTGTCCAAACATCAGCGTAGTACGATATGCCCTATGCTTTTTTTGCGGTATATCCGCTCATTCGTTAAGGGCTCTTTGTTCTTTGTTGAAATGTCAATGGCGGCATCGAACCGTGAAAGAATGGTTCAACATCATCTGACATTTTTAACATCATATGACATAGTGATGGAAACACTTATCTGACAGAAGAAACCCTCGTCGTCTCCTTAGTTTATTAATTTGTACAACAAAGCAAAAAATGTCAGATTCATTCAATAAGTATTGCACATCATTCAGTTTTCTGCACTGTAAATCTCTGCGATGAATCATTTAAAGAGTTTAGCCAGAAATCAAATGTCATGTTTTCACCCTCATGTCATTTCCAAACCCGTATGACTGACTGACTTCTGTTCGACCACTAAATAAGAAGTTTAGAAGAATGTTCATGCTGCTCTTTTTCTTACTATACAAAGTAGATGAGGACCAGGGGCCGTCAAGCTCCAAAAAGACAAAAAATAGTTCCATCATAAATGCAATCCATACGTCTTGTAATATTTAAGTGTTCTGAAGTCATACAGTACGTTTATGCATGTAACACTGAAAATCTCAATGGAAATATTTCTATTAAAAAAAAAAGTACTGAAGTTACAGAACTAAAATGCTTCAAAAGAATAAGTATGAAATTAATGTAGTGTTTTTAGACACTTAGATGCATGTTAAATGCAATTAAAAGAGAATGTTTTATAGTTTCAATTTATATTAAACGCAATTAGTTGAATGGTGTTTTTTTTGTACGTCATTGTATAATTTCATAATTAGTATTATCTTTGAAACATGCTTAAAGTTTACTACAGAATGTACTTACAAGCATTTAACTTAAAAATATGCTAATAAATACAAATATGTGTGTGTGTGTGTGTGTGTGTCATTTCTATGGAAACTTGTATGTCGTATATTTCAATATATTTATAACTACAAAATTGTAATGAAGTTGCAATTTAGTACATTTAAAATGCATTGATTTTAAACGTAATATTGAATAACACAATAACACTGTTAAAATTATAATCAAGATGTTACATGTACTTTAGTCAACACATTAATTTAAGTTTAAAACACGGCAAAAGAGTAAAACAGTGATTTGAGATGTTTTTATTTGAGTGATTACTATAAAGTGCACATTTTAAGGCCTGGTTTCACAGACAGGACTTAGACTAAACCAGGATTAGGCCATAGTTCAGTTAAGACATTTAAGTAATTTTTATATACATGCCTTAAAAAAAAAACAAAAAAAAAAACATTACTGGTGTGCATCTTGAGACAAAACAAGGGCACTGACATACTGTATTTTAAGATCAATCAGTACAAGTTTCTTTCAATTAAAACAGCTCAGACTTACATTTTAGTCTGGGACTAGGCTTAAGTTTTGTCTGTGAAACCGGGGGTAAGTGTAAGTGTGTTAAAGGGGTCATATGATGCTGCTAAAAAGAACATTATTTTGTATATTTGGTGTAATGAAATTTAAAGTAAAAAAAACAAACACATTATTTTCCACATACTGTACATTATTGTTTCTCCTCTATGCCCCGCCTTTTTGAAACACGTCAATTTTTACAAAGCCCATCGGTCTGAAAAAGCGGGGGTTGAGAACGGCGCAGCCGGCGGATCCGACGAAGGAGCGGCAAGCACATGTAACGACCCCGGGCTTCGTCCACGGTGAAAGCCGGTATGGTGATCCAGAGCACTAAGTTGATGTATTTCCTCAGCGACCAGCACGGATCAGCTCTAGGCATGATGAAGCGGATATCGTCCTCTTTTGGAAGGCCAAACAAAGTAGTTTCGCTTTCACAACGAAGCACACAACATCTTCAGGACATGGCGGAAAGCGGCAACAATACCTTTCTTTCCAAGACCCTTCTTTCTTTGCGTGAACATTGGGGTGGCGTTATGCAAATCTTCCCACATAGTGAGGGAGACATGTGGGGGCGGGTTAGGGAGGTGTGGCTGACTCTGAACTTTTATAAAGATTATCTCTTTGGATTTGAGACTTTAGTCTTTGCAACTTTACAGATATTTTTTATGCACCAAGAGCTTGTAACACTCCAAAGGGAAAGGAAAAATTTAAATCGCATCATATGACCCCTTTAAGAAACAGTCTGTCTTGTGCACTTTTAAGTGGCCTTTATTACATTATTATTATATTATCTGCATGTAAGTTTTATTTTGGATTTTTGACCGTCCCGGGAACACCATTCACTTTCATTGTATGGAAGAGAGCAGCTTGGACATTTGACCTGATTTCTCTTTTTGTGTTCAATAAAAGAAAAAAGTGATACTGGTTTTGAAAGAGTAAATGCAAATTTTATGGGTGAGCTTTTCCTTTAAATTGAACTATATCATCTTAAACTGTATGTTGCTGAATATGCATAATACATGCATACCATAACCACAATAAAATATATTTGAGTTATAGAGTTAGTTGAATTTAACATGCTCTAATATCCAGTGCCAAGTGCAGATTTTCCTGTGGTAATCATGCCAGTATCTGTTTTTCAACACTTAATAGGGTGAAGACGTTTCTTCTTACTACTATTAGTGACAGAAGAGGTTATTAAATATTTGATTTAATTATTCATCAGATTTGTCATAATCACATTTATCATGTTACGTTGAAGTAGTGTTTTACTCTGAGTCAGATGTTGTGTGTTGGTGCGAATCCGAGTAGTTGAGACGCATCCCAAAATCCTGCAGTCTTGGCAGCTTCTCAACACTTCTGCTACCCCGTTCCAAGAAAAAGCAACACCTGCAGACTTGAAACTTCCATTACTATGCATTTATGTAATGAAAAAGTTTTGAATAATTAAACTGTATGGCGTCAACTGCTACACTCAAATAGGGAACCGTTTGCATGTTTAAGGAACCAATGAGACACATTTGATAAACTTTCATGGAATTTAGAGCAAGCAGGCCTGAGAAAGAAAAAAAAACATGCTTATTATTTTGGGATCTATTAATCTATTTAAAAAAAAAAATGCAATTTATGCATTTAAATGCAATTTATACTTATAATGTCTTGAATGCACATCTTCTATGATCATGTTTTTAATTTCTGTATTACAATTAATTATTTAATGTATTTATTTAATTTTTACATTTTTATGTTTTTAGGGGGCATGAAGTAAAAAATGTCAGGTCATTTGACCTGTTCTCATATTAAAGAAAAATGTCTCATTAAAAGAATATAATTCTTGAATAGAAAATCTTAAGTAGTTCGGCATTCTCAAATAATTGAAAAAGAACATTATAACAAAACTTTACTATTAATTTTACTACCAAAATTACCAATTTATATTTGAAAAAACTTGTATTTGTCCACCAAATGTCATGTTGTACAACCAACAACGTCACGTGGTGCAACCAACATGCAGGAAATAAATATGCAAAACAGAAAATGATAGAAAGGACCCTCATGCCGGTATGTCAATGTAAAGAAGTCTCTAAATATAAAATAATTTGACCTTTTTATGACAAGTAAAAAATAGTTTAGGCTGCAAAATGTCATGTGGTTCAACTCCCTAAAAAAGTAACAATATTTATGAATGAATAATTTTTAACTAATTCATGCATAATAATGCATTACATTTGTAAAAAATATATATATATATATATTATATATATATATATATATATATATATATATATATATATATATATTTTTTTTTTTTT
>NW_015506071.1:125688-200449 GCF_001515645.1 Sinocyclocheilus grahami
TTTTTTTACTGTAAAAATTATATTTAAAACCATTTTTTTTAAGAACACATTTTTTTTTTACTTGATCACTCATAATCACTTCATAAATACAAATCCCTCAGTGTATATATTTGTATAAATATTCCAAGTAGTCTCTTAATCAGTATGGGCTCATGAAGCAGCATGCATAATAATCATTATAAAAGAACGAGCAAAATGCTTAAAAACTGTTTTATCTGGGTTTAATGCATTATAGCATGTCACACTGCAGTATTCGGTCTCAACTGAATGAACAGACTCGCACACTCAGTGCTGTGCAGGTGTTTGTAAGTTTGTTGCGTTTCTGAATGGACCTTTGCTTTAGGAAACTTGACTGAGGTGATTTATTGGAATGCATCCCAGGGCTGTTCCTGTGCTTGGGGTGGAAAGGTTAACCACACACTGCCTCAGTCAACTGCATCTCTGCAAACCATTGTCACACAATTCCCAGAACTATTCTATAGAGCCAGAAGCCACCAATGAGGAAGATTCACAAATTAATGAACTGATACAAATGAGTTCTTTAGAACACTACAATAAGTCATTCACGTGCTGGTTTCGGTCATTAAGTTGAGTCTTGTTCTGATGCATCATGCTTTTGGTGAGTCACGGTTTTGGTGAATACATTTAGGTTTCTTTTACAGAGTTCCTTGAGGCAAATCACCTGATTTCCTAACACCTGATTTAACGGTATTAACGGTAACACTTCCTTCTAAGTCACAAGCCTAACCCATAGCTAGAATTAAACCGTATTGTTCTCTGTATTGAATGTATCTTTCTTCATGTCTCAGTGCAAATAAACATTCATGTACGACTTGCAGCAATGTCTGGCAGTCCTGGGAGTGTCACACATCTCTTTGCAGTGTACTGCTGCCCTCTGCTGGCTCAACTGACCAAGTGCTGGCTTTCTTTTCTTTTGTTTTTTAATTAATATTTACAACAGAAAAACAGATGTTTGGACACAATTTATAATTTTTTGTTGTGTCTCTTCCATTATTTTTGTCCAAATTTGGCTGTTTTAATGCTTTTTTTAATGCTCTTTTGCCCCTTGATCTAGGAAACTGCACAATTTTTGTTATTTGACGATATATAAAATAAGTATAGTACTGTACAGCTGCCTGTGATTGAGATGCACACGAGAAAAGTAATAAGCAAATGTTTTTAAACTTTTTTTTTTTCAAAATTACTGTGGAATCAAGTATGTAAGATGTGTTTGCAAGTGGCTCAGTAAATAGTGATAATGAACTTTGCCTTCAAATTCAGGGAAAACAAGTACATTGGTCTCATTTTTTAATTGAGGAATATATTTCTTCAAGAATATGAGAAGGAGCTGGAAAAGTGCCACCTTTTAAAGAATAATCAGAGCTTCACAACGTTTGAGGACACTACAATATGAAAGCATTTCATATTTCTCTTATAGTTGGAATGTCGATCAACTTTTTTTTTGGCTTGCTTTTTTTTCTAATTTAAAAAAAAGTTATTTTTAATGTTCCTAAAAATATATATTTTTTATTCTGGATGCAACAAAAATAACAACAAATGGAAATTGTAATGGGAATATTTCCCCCCCTCATTTATGCTCCTATTTTAATTTGAAACATACTTTTTCTTATTTCTCGTTGATTCAGATTGACCACTGACGTGACACAACTTACCCCAAACATACTGCAGAGAAAGTGTCACTGAATTTTTTTTTTGTTTTTGTTTTTTTTAAAGAAAACAATCTATGACCTTGTTCTATGAGCACAAAGAAACTGAAGTCTAGAATGGTTAATGTAAATTGAGACCCATATGATTACCTGTATGATGTTCTCAAATGAAACGATTTAGTGAAACTTTACCCCATTCTATTTGTGTATTTAACTAATAAAAAGGTGATTTTTAAAATGTTATAAAACCACCTAAAACATCAATTTTATATACAGTACCATATACAATGAAATTAACTTTTTATTACACTTTTGTTACATTTTAGTGTTATTTATCTGAGTATTTACATACACACAGAAACAAAATACCATTCCTCACCAGCATACTGTAGTGCAGAAAAAATACATACAAAGACATTACAACTTACAAGGTTAAGCAGCCAAAACATCTCCACACTCAGAATTAATAACTCTATAAGAAAATGAATCTGTCCTTTATAATAATGTCATAATGTCCTTTATACTGTGCTTTTATGATGGAGGTGGCTCTGAGAATGCAGCGCTGTTTGTAAACATCCATCAGGGAAGGGAGAGAGGCACCAGTGATTTTCCTGGCTGTCTTCACTATCATATTGAGCTGCTGCTGTTCCTGAACCTTACAACTCCCGAACCATGAAGTGAGGCAGTAGGTCAAGATGCTTTCAGTGGTTCCCCTATAGAAGGTGGTAAGGAGATGGGTAGGGAGACCTGCCTTTCTAAGTCTCCGAAGGGAATGTTACCCCTGTTGGGCTTTTCTGATGACTGCCATGGTGTTCAAAGTCATTACACAAGTAAGCGCCCAGAAATTTGATCAAATTCGATAGCACCATCAGTGGTTAGTGGTAAGAGTAGGTGGTTGCCTCTCCTAAAATCTATCACCATCTCCTTTGTTTTGTCCATGTTGAGGGCAAGATCATGAAGTCTGCATACTCTCAGAAAAAAAGTTACAACAGCTGTCACTGGGGTGGTACCTTTTCAAAAGATACACTTTTGTACCTTTTAGGTACTAATATGTACACTTTAGGTACTAATATGTACCTTTAAAGGGTTAGTTCTCCCAAAAATGAAAAATTCTGTCATTAATTACTAGGGATGCAGTATCGGTATCGGGCCCGATATTGAGCTCATGTACTCGTATTCGTTAAAATGCCCCGATACCAAACGCCGATACCACACAGCATGTCTTAAGCGCCATATTCAGACAAAGAAACACCGGCAACAGAACAACAGACAGCAGAATGGAATTAAGGATGTCTACTACGAAGTATATGTATGCAACGAATATAACGTTAAACATTCAGTATTAACACCTGTATAGCTGATGTGCGCGAGCGAACATAATTTATTTTCAACCTTAGGCATACACGACTTTCTGGCGTAAGTGAATCTAGCCTGTGTGAAATGTGCTAGGCTGTACTACTGTCCTCTCGTTCTGCATCAGTACAAATACTTGCACGCGTTGCGCGTGTTTTGCTTGCTCGAGTGTTTCTACATTATATGAGAGGCTTTGGAATATAAATCGCTGCACGTTTCAGATGAAAAAACGCGACTTCTATTTCTGAAAATATCACAGTTCGGAGATTTATAACAAGTGGTTCCCTGCATTATTACAGCAAAACGCGTGATTACAGTACTAAGCCGCTGCAATGGAGCAGCTCTAATGCTATTAAATTAAAGATGATGTATCATAGAGCAAAAAAATTAACAGTGAAAGTAACAAAAACTTGTAAAATACATTTTAATGGGCAAAAAAGATACATTTTCTCTTTTGAATCCTGGGTTGGTGCATTTATTCTTTTGTTTCTGTTGAATGTGTGTCGGGGTGGATAGTTTGACTGGTGGTTTAACTGTGTGTGTGTGTGTGTGTGTGTGTGTGTGTGGGCCTTGTTGTCATCAAATGTATTTTTTGGCCACTTGACAGCAATATTCAAGAGAGGACAGGAAATAAGGGCAAGGGGGGAAACAGGATCAGGAAATGACAAGCCAAACTCGAACCTGTCGCGCATTGTGAGCACAGTGACTCAACGTATCGGCAAACGCTATCTCGCTGTTTAATTTGTTTTTGTTTTGTGTTTTCTCTTAAGTATCTTGAAAAAAAGCATCACAGATTCCACAAAAATATGAAGCAGCACAATATTGTTTCAACACTGATGATAATAATAATAAATGTTTCTTTGCAAGTCAGCATATTAGAATGATTTCTAAAAGGATCATGTGACACTGGAGTAATGATGCTGAAAATTCAGCTTTACATCACAGGAATAAATTACATTTTAAAATGTATTCAAATAGAAGACAGTGATTTTAAATAGTAATATTTCATAATTAGATTATTTTGGAGATACATAACTATTGGCAAGAACAGGCCAGTATTTTAGCTTTATTGGACAACTTCTATCCTACAAATATCTCAAACCTTAAAACAAATGAATGCTGCTTTATGTTTAGAAAAGTCTCATATGTGAAGGGTTTTATATGTTAAAAATACCCATACCCATCATCAAAACACCCATAACCTGTGCATATTGTTTGGATATTAACATACTGCCCATAATCCTTCTACTGTCCTTGGCTGGTTGTGCTGTATCAAAATAATGGGTTGTTTAGAATTATTTGCAGGTAACGAATAGGAATTGGGTCATAACCCAACAGTGACCCTACCCTCAGACCCACTTGTAGCCTATGCTAGTGCCTCCGTCCGCGCACAAGCTCACAAGAAATGCAACATACTTCGGTCAACTTTGACCTTGGGGTCAAAGCAGCTGATTATGCCATTCATCCTGCACGTGCTAAGTAGAAGGGTCAGGAAGGATACGGCAAGGTCAAGGGTGACATATGGTCTCTTCCCATTGGCTAATCTCCTGTTCATCAAGTTTGATCACCTATTAAAAATGACAAGCCAAGGTCAAACCCACACAGCGGATCCTTTCGGACTGAAGCTTGTGTGTTGTATTAATCCTCTCTTTAATGAAGGCTCAATGCATGCAGGCAGAAATGCGGTTTCTACACCTTGTTCCCTTGTTTACTTGGTCTCACAAGGTTAATATTTTAATAAGATTAATTACTGTAGCCAGTCTAATTAGATTTAAACTCAGGAGAGAAAGTAAACTGTCTCTGTTTAAACACATGACTGAGTTTTGCAGCGTTTGAGGCGGAAAATGCTTTTGTTGTTGCAATTCATGAGTTCATAAGGGGAATATGACTTTTTCAATTGCACGCTATACACCAGGGAGTTTGAGAAGATGGATCAAGGTCATAATATTCAAACACGAAACTTTGCTTTGCTTTGGTTCTATTATAAACACCATCAAATTTCATAAGCCAATTTAGCCTCATGCTGGGCAAAACTGGCAAACCTTAGTGTGGTTTCCCTAATGCTGTTATGTTCTTTAATTACAGCTGAAAAAGGTTTTGGTCTGGCTGAATGTACAAGTTCTGTTGCTTTTAAATGCTTTAGTGGGATTTTTATATAGTTATTATGTCAACAAACTTGAGCAACCAATCACGCTTTGAACGTATACGTTGGGCCACTTAAGTTTTAGTGGCAGATCTATCGGCTTTAGATGATGAAATCAGTTCTGCCAGCCGAGGGGGAAAGACTGTTGATGTTTTTGAGAAATTCCTTGACAGGGCTTTTTTAGGTCAGGTTATGACTGAGAGCATATGGTGAAGACCCTCTTAGAGAGGCATTACTGCGTGGCAGTCTGGGAAATGACTGTCTGTGAATCGCAGTGGGTTGTGTGCTGGGAACATTTGTTGTGCTGTAATATCACTTCCTTTATTCTTTCCTTCACACGCAACATGTTTATGTTATCAAGGCCAACAACAGAATGCTTCTCTTTGCCAAACTGTTCCTTCATTTACAGTAATTTACAATGGAAATCACAGTTTCCACAAAAATGCCAATATTACTACAGTTACTGTTGCTATAAATCATAATAAATCATCATGTCAGATCTTCTTCAAACCATTTTAGAATCTTTTTTTTTTTAGTTTTGAGATTTTATATTTGTTTGTTTGTTTTGTTTAGTGTACTGTTTACGTTTTTTTTTTTTTTTTAGTTTAATATTTTTAGATTAGCTTTTGGTGTTTTGTTGATTTTTTTTTTGTTGTTGAATTTAGTTTTTTGTTTATTGTTTTATTTTTTTATTGATGTGTGCTGATTGTTAATAGCTAACTTTTATGTTTAGGTTTTATGTGTTTTGTTTTGTTTTTTTGTTTTGTTGAATTTTGATTTGTGTTTTGTTTTGTTCTGTTTTATTGATGTGTGGGTGCTGATTGTTAATAGTTTAGTTTTGTGTTTTATGTTTTTGTTTCATTTTGTTGACATTTTTGTTGAAATATATTTTATTTTTTGTTTTGATGAATCTTGATTTGTATATTTTTTGTTTTGTTTTGTTTTATTTTTGTATGGGTGCTGATTGTTAATCGTTTAGTTTTGTGTTTTATGTTTTATGTTTTAAGTTTTATGTATTTTGTTCTGTGTTTTGTTGAATTTTTGTCGTCTTTTTTTTCCTTTTTGTTTTGTTTTTTGAACTGTAGTATCTGTCTTTCATATGTGAAAACTGTGTTTTTTTATGGTGAATGTTTGTAGTGGGAGTCTATAGCACTTATTCAGTCAGGTGAAAGGTCTATGAACAGTCTTTCCAGATCCAATACCTTCACTGTTGTCCTCCCAAACAAAGCATGTGCAACAGTCAAGGTTTCTAAATCAGGTGTTTGCTTGTTTGAGGTCAGACCCAAGTCAATATCTAATGTTTGGGTGTATCTTATATTATTTAGTCATGTTTGGAGATGACAAGGCATTTGAAAACAAAAGGCACGACTGTGTCATTGTGATTGCTGAATGTCCACAGCTCTCCAGCACGCATGAAGATAATTAAATGCATTTAGCTTATGTGTCAGTGGTGGCCTTAGGGTCAAACCCAGCCGTGTTGCGACAGCTGCAGCAGAAACTTGAACCTCCTCCGACTTCATACTCGACTACACCCGCCCCTCCTCACCTCTACATGACAAAGTCCAACACAGTCCCTCTCCTCCTCCCTCACCCCCTCTCAACCCCTTCCTGACTCTCCTGTTGCATTTGAATGTGAAAAGCCTCTTATTGTGTGGCTCGGGGAGGGGGCGTCATTAGTCTTAGCAGAGGCTTATGCTATCACACAGGCTTGAACTGGATTGGGGGGGATCTTCTCTTTCCTTGGGGTCTTAGAAGCACCCATAATATATGCTTTAAATTTCATTTAGAATGGTTTAGTTTAATATCAATTTAGAATGTTAAATAAAAACAATATTAATTTTAGATTGTTAAATTTAAAACATGCCTCATCCCAATTTAATTCTACAGGTTGCATTCTGTCTAGCATCGTTCGGCCATGTTGCAACATTCGGCTCATTTTTTTCCCTCTCGCTCAGGAGTTTGGTGGCTCGTGCTTGTGTATTTAGTGCGTTTATGGTGATAGTGTGTGTGCTCTGTGGTATGCGGGCTGTGGCCCATCTGGAAAAGGTTTTCTGTGCTGAGCAGGCAGCTGTCCTCATGCGATGCGAGCGGGGGTCAGCGAGGCTCCACGCTCATCTGGTTAAACCCCTGATACATTCACACAACCCCCACGCACGCCCCCCGCGTGGGTTTATCACTGTAGCCCAAACTTCACCCCTCAGTGCTCGAGATTGTATCAGTTTGGCCACATAATTGTATCTCAGTTTGCTCTGTAATGATCATAGACCTTTCTGGTGCAATAGCACTCACTGTGATGTCACACACTACATTAAAGGTCAAAAAGTATTGCGTCTTAAAGCAGTGGCCTTGGACCTTGACACCAAACATAACCCTTTAGCAACTCCTTAATAAATCTACTATTATAAAAATCAATATCTCCAACCATTCCTAAATGGCAGCATGCAAGAATTGTTTGTTTCATCCATTGTTCCTCCTGCTCGTTTTGTTAACAAAAACACAGGGTTGAGAAGTGTGTATGTTAAACGCATACGTGCTGACTACTGAACAAATGTGATATTAGCTTTCTGTCTGCCCTGTGTTAGTTTTAAGGCCAATTTTTAGCCCACCAATGACCTTCCTCAAAGGCTGGTGTGAAAATGTGTTCACATAATGACGGAAGGTGCAAACGGCTCTTTCCGTGTCGGTCTCATTTACTTATTTTAGGTTCTTTCAACAAAAAAAAACACACCTTTTGATAAGTTAATGCCATTCAGAAAAGGTGTGACCTTGCCAATAAATTCAGTGACTATTTCAAACAGTTTAAATACCTGGAGGCTTGTTTAGGAATAAATCAATCGTAACATCTTGCATGTTTTAAATAGTTTGCTTTCAGGCTTCAAACATTTTCCTAGTCTAAATGCACACTGATATAATTGTCTAAGAAAGCGATGCATCTAAAAAGCGATTATGAAGTAGTTTCATATATTGAAGTAGTATCAGATATTTTAAATAAGATTCAATGGCATGTTTCAGATTAAATTGAACACCTCGGCTGCTTTTCATGTTGTTGCCTTTATATGACATTGATTTGAACAGCTTAGTTAGATAAGAGTTTAAATATGTAATTTAAATATACACACACTTTTTTTTATGTAGAGGTGATTAGTGATAGACTGACTGTTATATCAGCCAAGCCAGTTTGAGCAAATGCATCAGCCAATAATCACTCTGTTACAGTTCATGTGTTTGTTCTAATAGCAGCCTTGTGAACAGTTAATAAATATTAATAAAAATAATCAAACAAATTAAAAACCCCATTTTAATAATGCTATTAGTATAAAATTAAATATAATAAATTTAAAAAATACTTAAAAGTAGTGTTATGTTATGTTATATTAATTTGTTGCCATTATATCAGCCATTATCCACTGCTTTAAATGATGTCCGCTATTTAAAACCCATATTGGCCAAGCATTAGCTGTTGTTATGCATTCTTAACAAGCGATTATGATACCAAGAGGTTTGCAAAAGGAACCTGGGCGGCACTTTGAGAGCACTGTGGCTTTGTGATTGAATTTGAATGTACCTCGATTGGAAAATGCCACAGTATTGTACTGGAGGGTGAATATGTTCAAGGGTGGTATGTGAAAACACTATTGTGTGTGTGGGGGAGCTGAAAGGACACTGTACATGACTCCTCCTTCTCCTCCTAATCCTATTCTCCTGCCGCCCATCTCCCCTGTTATTGTTTCAGACAGAAGGGGGTGATCTGTCAGGGTCTTCACTCATCCCCCTGTCTCCTCTTCCTCTTATTCCTTTCTCTCGCCTCTCCTGCTCTGTTTTCCATGCATTTTTCCATCAGCTCCATTCGTCACTCTTTCATGCAGGAAGTCACCTCTGTGGTGGAGGGGTGTTTGTATGCGCTCATACACACGGGGGAGGGGGATTCAAGCCAAGTGAAGATCAATAGCAGTGGAGGACATCAGGGTGTACAGGTTCAGCCATTCTGGGCTAAATTTAGTAACTAAAACCTGTTCAGGAAGTGGCCTTTCTGCTCACCAACAAATGAGCCCGTGTCAACATCTACACTCTCAAAAATAAAGGGCTTTTGCAGAGTTGGCCTAGAAGAACCATTTTGGTTTCTCAAAGGACCTTTCATGGAACAACCTTTTTTTTCCAAAGATTCTTTTTACACTATAAAGAACCTTTTATGGAATGAAAAAAATCCCATGGATGTTAAAGGTTCTTCATGGAACCATCAATGCCAATAAAGAACCTTTCATTTTAAGAGTGAAAAATTGTGAAAAAAAAATGTTGTAGGAATTGCTTTGAAAGATTTTTACTCAGATTTTGCCTGTAAATTTCACAAATAATTACAAAGAAACAGCAAGTAGCACATTGAATTCAACGTGAACTTTTGAAGTAGAAGGACAGAATAGTAGTTTCTCCAATAATCTTTTTTTAATTTAAAACTTCAAAGAAATTCATTGATTTATCGCTGCATCTATTCGTATAAGGGCTGCATTGTTGCTGAAACCGTTCTGGTATGAGATGTTCACCTCACAAAAATTACACAAAACTCTTTTTCCCCATTATAGACTAGAATCATTCATAATTTGATGAGCTGCACAAAACGTTGAGTCTCATGCTGTAGACTTATTGTTCATCTAAATGGTTTTTAAGTCAATCACTTCAGATGAAACTAAGATGAAGTTTTCAGAGCCTTCGACTATTAATTTGTTGACCCATAAACCCAGATAGCGGATCTCTGATCTGGTGAGCTAAGAAAAACAGCTGCCCTTGCAATGAGGGATCAATATGGCTCGGTGTCTTGTGTAATGTTTGCAAATATTTCAGGTTTTGATGTTTTTTATCTACTGATGCCCTTTATTGATTTTGTTAAGCTAACTATAGATGCTACTGAGAGGCCAAACAATGCCTAAGATGTAGAAACGCAGCGATGTGGTTGAACGTGTCAATATTCAGATGTAACTTCATTACTCTGTGCCTCCTTAATGCCGTTTGGCTGCGAGGTTCAAATTTTCACTTTTGTTTCATCAAGGTTTCAGTTAATTGGCCTTCTGATGGTTTCATGTAGCTGGTGATATAATATACATGATAATTAAATAGCTTGGGATCATTGAGATTTTTAATATTTTTGAAAGACGTCTCTTTTGCTCACCAAGGCTACATTTATGTGATCAAATATACAGTAAAAACGGTAATATTGTGAGATATGTTACAATTTAAATGAACCGTTTTCTATGTGAATATATTTTAAAATGCAATTTATTCCTGTGATGCAAAGCTGAATTTTTAGCATCATTACTCTAGACTTCAGAAATCATTCTAATATGCTGATTTGCTTCTCAAGAAATATTTAATCTTTACCTAATACAAGTATTATTTAAGTAGTAAGTATTAATCTTATTTCCCCCAAACTTGTGAACTGTACTGTATAATGAATGCATCTTGAACATCTCAAAATTTATAATGATTTCACAAGGTTCAAAATGGGAAGAAACTTGCAACCGACAGAGCGAACTGTTGTCAGAAACACATTTACGTGAAGCACCAAGCTTTTCTTAGAGCTCAAGGATTTAGGTTTGCTTTACATTAAGACCGAGCCTCAGTGTAATTACCACATGCTAATACCAGGCCTCTTGTGATGGTTATGAGATTACTACAGTGTGCAGGTCAAAGGGGGAGGGGGAGCAGAGAGTCTTCTCATTCTTTCTTTCATGCTTTGGGTTTGAGAAATGCTGAGCTTGTCATGACTGTGGAAGTGTGGAGCTCGGATGATTAACATAACACTGTCCAGGCTGTGGAGGTGGTGAGGAGATCCGAACAGGATCGGTGGGTACTTGAAATCAGTTGGGATAGAGAACATGCTCTGATTTAACCAGCATGTCTGTGATCCACCCCAGATCGCCGTTTGGCTTGGCATTGTTAAAAAAAAATTAGATCTCAATTGATTTTTTAAATCATTTGATTTATGTATAGACATATTTGACTGGGTTAAGCATCTGCAAAAAGTGAAAGGTGTGCATATAGATAATACGCAGGAGGAAGAGGTGAACAAGAGCGGAAAAGTACAGGACAGAACCCCCACCACCTCATGCCCGCTCAGCTGGGATTGATTGTAATGGAAACGAAGACAAAGCCCTTGTTTAGCCCAGAGTTAGACCTCTGTCTTTCTCGCTCTCTCTCCCTCTCCCCATCCTCCGCTCTCTGCTCGCCATCATCTGTTCAATCCTCCCATCCTCCGCTGCTGAGACGCACACCTGCCCGGACACATGGCCACTGCTTTACATAAAACATACACATCTTTATAAACATTCACCACTGTAATCATAGTTTCTGTAAATGTTACTACTGTAAAATAAAAATACATTAAAAGAAATAGTATTGACCCTTAATAGTGCCTTGTGTAAAAAGCTTTCTGAATTTTTAACAATAGTGGCACATATCAAGTTTTTTTTAATTATTGTTTTAAAAATAACTAGTAGGGTTAATATGATATTTTGACAATTTCATGGTAAACTTTTAAATATTAGGCTGCATTATTTAATCAAACATATAGTAAAAACAGTGGTATTGTGAAATATTATTACAATTTAAAAGAAGTGCTTTCTGTATGAATATATTTTAAAATGTAATTTATTCCTGTGATGTAAAGCCGAATTTTTGTGTCACATGGTCCATCAGAAATAATTCTGATTTGCTGCTCAAAATAAAATTATTATTATTATTATCAATGTTGATCAATTATCAAGTTGCAATTATCAACAGTTACTTAATATTTTTGTGAGAAACTTAATAAATAGTTTTTCTTTTCTTTTTTTTTTTGATGAAAATCAAAAGAAAAACATTTATTTGAAATAGAAATATCTTGTAATATTATATATGTCACTTTGATTAATTTAATGTATTCTTGCTGAATATACATATTATTTATTATTATTATTTTTTTTTTAACTTCTACGGTAGTGTATTTTCTGTCATATTTTCACTTGACTATAAATATTTCTCATGATGTTAAAAACATTTTGATCTGTTCATTTCTGCTTAAATGCTTGAAATTAATTTTGTAGACAAACAACTTGTACAACTTGTATGTAGACAAAAATAACTTAATGTATGGATTTCTGTGTAACTAATCTAAAGTCTAAATAACTTGAGCATTTAATGTGAGATATATATTTTTTTTTAATACTGTACTTCTATTGAGCTGTATTTTTAGTCACATACTGAGATCAGTGTCACAGTTTAAAAGGCAGGCTCTGCATTTGCTGCTTGTGGTAAAGTATGGACTGAAACCCGGCCTGACCTCAGGGTAACAATGCAGGTTTTAATAGGTGCAGTGGGGGGCCTGAGCCCTGTGAGTGTGGAGGGTGGGGGACACACAGCCCAAAGCAACAGGAAAGATTCAGATCAATGGATAAACCTGACTTTTTCATTCTGCCACACATTCAACATGCCTCTCAGTCACTTCAAATGGACGAGTACATAATAGCATAAGGGAATGAATCTCACCAAACTGGTCAAGAACATGTCCAGGTCATAGGGATGTAACGATTCACTCAACTCACGATTCAATTCGATTCGCAATTTTGATTTCATGATTCGATTCGATTCGATTCGATTGACGATTTTTTTTTTTACAAAATGATATTTGAGACAAATTATAAATTAAATGTGTCCTTTTATTATTGCTTGGACAAAATACTGTACATTTCTTTGTGAAACTGAAATATAACACTATAATAATATACTAATATAGCACTTGTAAATTATTGCTCTTTTGTTGGTTTTGATTGCTTCTATTGTCCTCATTTGTAAGTCGCTTTGGATAAAAGCGTTATCTAAATAGCAACATTTAAATAGAATGTAAATGTAAATAACAAAACTAAATTGTAATTTTAAAACAAGCCCCAAATCAAATAAAAAAGTAACACAAATAAAATAAATATCTTCATATAAACAAACTAAGGCTTTGTCTGTGCTCTTTCTATTTAAAATTAGAGGCAACCACTGCATTTTAATCACGATCCAAACAAAGATGCTGCATACATGCAACATCAGCAGTTTTTAATAGAAATTACATTGTATAATTTCAAAATTTGAAGCAAAATCAGAATGGTTTGTCTTCAGTTTTGTGAAACTATGCATAAAAAAGATCTGCATGAAACCGAAACAGCAGACGAGCTGAATGAGACGCAGATTCACTCTCTGCCAGCAGGTGGCGCTTCAAGCGTTTCCTTGGTTTCCGCTGTAAACAAAGCAGCGCTGCTCTTATGAACTTTAATATGCATTTTTAATAGGCGAGATGAAAATAAAAAATACCATCTAAACTTTTCTAAAGACAGTAAGTTCCCCTCAGACATACATTCATATAAAATCCTACCCCTAATTGAATCGCGATTTGTTTAGCATCGCAACCGATTTGAATCGTCACATATTTGAAAAGATTTCCAACCGGTTCGCGGTTAATCGTTACATCCCTACCAGGTCATATTTTGCCGCAAATTCAAAAGCAATAAATAAGAAAAATATTTGATAAAATGCATTTTTAAAGATCATTTTAAAGACCATTATTGTTTGTTGTTTTTATTTTTGAAATATAGTCTAAAATGCTCGTTTGCTGCTCAAGTAACATTTCTGATTATCATTATTGTTGAAAACTGGTGTGCTGCTTAACATTTTTGTCGAAAAATTATCTTTTTTTCTAGGATTTTGATGAATAGAAAGCTCAAACAAACAATGTTTATTTGAAATAGTAATCTTTGTGACATTGGACTATTTAAAAAACAAAACGAAAATGTAATGGTAATTTTCTGCCAGGGCATTATCAAGTCATTTTACAGACATTTCTGTTAACCCCGAAAAACAAGACAGTGAAGTGCTAAATTCAAAATACAGGCAAAACACCTGTAAAAATAAATACAGAAAATTCCTTCATATTAATATAGTACATTGTGCCCTATTTTTAAAGATTTTTTTTACAGTGTGTGAATGTCCTTACTCACATTTTTGATCAATTTAATGCATGTTTGCTGAATATAAATTGTTTTAGAATGTTCAGATATTTTACTGGAAAACATGCCAAAATTACAGTTTTTTAAAAATGATTTATTTATTTATTATTTTATTGAATCATTTTAAGCTGAGCTGTGGTATGGGCATGTTAGGCAGCCTAAGCTACATTCAATTTTTTGTAAGTACAAATTTATAATGATTTTGAAAGAATTCCAGAAGTTGACAGTCATTCATATTTCATTTTCCACAAACAAGCGTGGCAGTTGGTCCCGGCATCTTTTCTGGAGTGCATGTGAGTGACGGGGCAGAGGGGTGCGAAGTGACGCTGTGGGATCAAGTGTGTGAAGGTGTGAGAGAACTCCAGGTTTATAGGGTGGCCATGCACTTGAAAGAGAGGGCGACAAATTTAACCAATCAAAGAAGGCCAGGGTGTGAATAAAGGAAGCCAACTTTGGAAGCGGTGTGTTCTCATTAAAGGAAGTCAGTCATTTCACATACACTGGTCAATAATTTATGGTTTCAAATGCCTCCTGCATAACGTAACATCTGCCAGGAATTCCAGGCAAATGGTTCGATGTAACAAGGAAGGGTCAGTGTTACAGTACCGCATATGGGCGTCCTCTCCATTTGACAAATGTGCCACCAAGGTATGAAGTCGCAGCCAAAGTGTATTGAGAATGCAAATGCATTTGACTTTTGTGCTCAATACGGATTTATTTAAAAATGGCGTCTTGCATGTCACATTTATTAAAGTTATAGGGTTGACCTGCATAGACAAGCAGTCTATGATATGCTAGCAGATGCATCAGTTTTAGCACTGATAAACAGTAAAATAGTGATATTGTGTAGCCTTATCTGACAGTAAGCTCTTTTATGTGTGACTCCTGTGGTCCAGTACAGTAAAGCTCTCAGTATGTTAAAGTTCACCGCAGGTATCTCAATGCCAATGTCATTCAGATGGTAATAATGCAAAGCTTTTAGAAGTCTCCTATTCTCCATTTAACAGATCGGCGAGAGTCTGTTCGCATATTCCCACCCAGTATCTCTCAATGGGAGACACAAGAGACCCATCAAGTAGGGCTAAAAATATAGTGGAGCAATATTATTCAGCCTTTTGATGATATTCGGCATGTGTCTTGACAGAATTGCATTTACCAATTCTTGGACCATTTTAAACATTTTAAACTATTAAAATCTCAAAATGTTGCTCAATTCTATATCACAAATGCGCACAATTCAATTGTTTGTGGTTTTGAAAGTCTCCTATGTTCCCCAAGGCTGCATTTATTTGTTTAAAAACTGTAATATTGCGAAATATTATTACAATTTAAAATAACTTTATTCTGTTTGAATAAATTGTAAACTGTAATGTATTCCTGTGATCAAAGCTGAATTTTCAGCATCATTTCTCCAGTCTTCAGTGTCACATGATCCTTCAGAAATCATTCTAATATACTGATTTGTTTCTCAAGAAACAGTTCTGATTGTTATCAATGTTGAAAACAGTTATGCTGCTTAATATTTTGTGGAAACATTTTATTTTTCAGGATTCTCAGAAAGTTCAAAAGAAAAACATTTCTTTGAAATAGAAAATAGCATTAAAATGTTGAAAAATTGCTTTTCTTATGACCCTTTTTTCAAATACCACCTTTCCTGATGAAACAAAATGCAAGGAACACATTTACAGATTATTTTTCCCAGCAGTCATCTGTCTGAAATTCATTAGTCATCTATCAGTTCATTTGTAAAGCATTTGAATTTTTTTGTAAGCAAATTCTCATGCTTCAAGTCAAAATATGAACCGTTAACCCCCCTGAGAGACTAAACATTGTGTGTAAAGTAAGACTGAAGGCCACACTTAACACTCGTATAACCCTCGACTGTATCCCTGCACTGCTGACCCATTCTCAGTTCGCCGTGCTCCTCAGAAAACACTGAAGCATCTCCGCTTTGAAAGCCCACAGAAAGGCAGCCAAAGAAAAGACAGCATTTGCACTGTAATCATATAGTCCTATAGAGGAGTAAAAGGCATGTCAGATGGTATGAATGGCCTGTTCTTGACTCTGCTGTAATGACAGGCCTGTGAAACTCCTTCTCATATGGAGAAAGAAAAGGTGCTGGGCTATGACCCTGTTTTTATGACTTGAACTCTCCGTTAATGGTCCACAGCTCCGGTGCCGGAGCTACAGATTTAAAAACAGATGAAATTCTGTTAGCTTGTCACATTTTCACATTATGTTTTTTAAAAATTATGTAAACATAAGTTGCTTCAGTCCAGTAAATTTTAATCTGGAAATATTACTAACAATTTAGTTGTTGTTCTTAAGTTATTCTTAAGTTTACTGTTATAAAGTAAATAAACATTACTTTAGAAAAATCAGTAAAGACTTAAAAGCAAAAATGACGCACAACCCGAAGGTGGATGCTTTTACAATTATACTAAAAGGCCTTTGACTTGATAAACTTTTGATTCCTCCCCTTTTTACAAACTAAAGCATTCTTGATAGAGTCTCATTCATTTTTGTGAATCTTTTTTTATTATTATTATTTGATTTGAGTGATTTTATTTTCTGCCTCTCAGTTTGACTCCCAAACAATCGGTTTGATCGAATCTTTAAAAAGAATCGCTTCAACAGAATGATTTGTTCAGGGATCTGCATCTTAAAGGCTGTGAGTTCATTCTCAGCCTCTTTCTCTCCTCTGTGGGGTTTATTTAGTCTTGTGAAGGAGCAGCGGTGTTGATTGTACAGCTTTATTAGATGGCAGACGGGGGCCTGGCTTCAGTGTTAGCTGATCTCATAGTTCTGACAGCGGGCGAGCGGGACAGAGGGAAGTAGGGGAGGAGGAATTGAGGGTTAGTGTTTCCGCTGCTCTTGGTTTGAACCCTTTCTTCGCTAAGTCAGCCGTGACGCCACAGCCGCGGTGAGCAAGCACATTCCTCTCGTGGCCATGCCATTCACCGTTACCATGGCACCCACCCATCTGGTCAAGGATCCTGTTTTGGAGCCGGGGGAGGGTGTGTGTGTGTGTGTGTGTGTGTGTGTGTGTTACAGTGTTTGTGTGTCTTGGTGTTATGGGAATAGGATCCTTCAATCTAAATTATTTTAAAGGTGCCTCCTTTATTTCTTTCTTCAAATGAAACGATTTTGTTGGACGTTTCTTGAATGTAATCTTACATGACTTTCAAAATGCATTTAACTTTAATTATCTGATGCACTTCTGGATAAAATTGGATATTCAGTGTGAAATAATGCATCAGATTTTGACTGAAATGTGAAAAGTAGGCGAAGAAATTATACGTTAATATTATTTTTATACACCAACACAGCTTTGGTAATCTCAGAAATGCAAGTTGTAGATAATTAAAAAGATTATATTTATTTTAAAAATAAGTGTAAATTTTGACTCCATGGTGTTTCTTAATCAAAGTTCTGATTCACTTTATTATGTTTTATGATGCTTTTATGTCCAAAAGTAATTTGATCTCTTTTCTGTGATAGAAATTAATAATTTTATTCAGAAAGGATGGATTAAATTGATCAAATGTGACTAGTAAAGACATTTATAATGTTAAAATATTATATTTTAAATAAATGCTGTTTTTTTTTACTTTATACACATTAATCCTGAAAAAAAATGCATCACTGTTTTCACAAAAAAATATAGCAGCACAACTGTTTTCAACATTGATAGTAATAATAAATGTTTCTTGAGAAGCAAATCAGCATATTAGAATGATTTCTGAACAATCATGTGACACTGAAGACTGGACTAACGATGCTGAAAATTCAGCTTTGCATCACAGGAATAAATAAAATGTTAAAATATATTTAAATATAAAACGGTCATTTTAAAATGTAATAATATTTCACAATATTACATTTTTTGCTGTCATTTTAATCAAATAAATGCAGCCTTGGTGAGCAGACGAGACTTCTTTCAAAAACATTACCATTCAAAAGTTTGGGGTCAGTGAGATTTTTAGTGTATGAATGAATGTACAGTAGATAGCCATGTAAATAGAGGCCAAATAATTGATCTAAAACAGGGCTGCCCAAACTCGGTCCTGGAGGGCCGGTGTCCTGCAGAGTTTAACTCCAACTTGCCTCAACACACCTGCCTTTAAGTTTCTAGTATGCCTAGCAAGAGCTTGATTAGCTGCTTCAGGTGTGTTTGATTGGGGTTGGAGCTAAACTCTTCAGGACACTGGCCCTCCAGGACCGAGTTTGGACACCCCTGATCTAAAATATACAGAATACATCTGCATGCACATGTGTATCTCTACATACTTTGGTCCTGATCTCTGTATGTTTGTGTGTTTCTCTCAGATGACCAGGCTGAGCAGCGCTCTTGTCTTATTTGCGGAGACCGTGCCACAGGACTGCACTATGGCATTATTTCCTGCGAGGGCTGCAAGGGCTTCTTCAAGCGCAGCATCTGCAACAAGCGCGTCTACCGCTGCAGCCGCGACAAGAACTGCGAGATGTCACGCAAACAGCGCAACCGCTGCCAGTACTGCAGGCTGCTCAAGTGCCTGCAGATGGGAATGAACCGCAAAGGTGAGAGATGTCAATGGAGCCGATACAGTCATATCTGTGTTCTCAGTTTAGCATGACTGGCTGATCAGCATTTACTAGCCAAACCAGCTCTGACCAGTCTGAACCTGCATGGAAATTCGAGCTTGTCTAATTTGGTCTTTTCAACAGGGTATAATTAGTCATTATAGTTTAGCTGTAAACCATAAAGCTGTTTTACCATAATATGTTAAAGGTAGTTTGGTAACAAAAACAAATAGGTGGAAAAGACATTAAAACAATCCCCACTGCCCTCTAGTGACAATACCAATAATACACAAGGGCTGAGCTCACAATGTGCCTGTAATTTAGATACTTCTCTGACAACAGTCACAGTCATGAAACAGTCATTTCATCTTTTACTGTCATATCATGTTTGGGTTAAGATTGAGAAGCGTTCAGGAGATGATTCTGGTTGTAGATGCATTACATTTCCTATTCATAGAGCATAAGCTTCAGCACCCCTGAGAACCGTATAGAATACTCCTCTCAAGACAGAGTAAATGCAAAACTGAGAAGTCTTCCAAAAGAGACGAGAAACCCTTGTGAAAAAGTACACATCAGCATACATTTAAACAGTACCTATTACAGAAGTAATATACTATATAATATGTGACCTTAATATGTGACCCTGGACCACAAAACCAGTCATACGGGTACATTTTTCGAAATTGAGATTTATACATCATATGAAAGCTGAATAAATAAGTATGGTTTGTTAGGATAGGACAATATTGAAATATTGAATATTGACAATATTGAGTGTGCAAAAAAAATCAAATATTGAGAAAATCGCCTTTAAAGTTGTCCAAATGAATTCTTAGCAATGCATATTACTAATCAAAAATTAAGTTTTGATATATTTACGGAAGGAAATTTACAATATCTTCATGGAACATAATCTTTACTTTATATCCTAAGGATTTTTGGCATAAAAGAAAAATCGATCATTTTAACCAATACAATGTATTTTTGGCTATTGCTACAAATATACCCCAGCGACTTAACACTGCTTTTATGCTCCAAGGTCACATATGTGAAGTGCATGTTAATTGCAATTAAATGAAAATGTGCTATGTTTTAAATCAATATTAAATGCAACTAGCTAAACTCTTTTTTTTTTTTTTTTTTAATAGGGCTTAAGTATATCTTTATCGTAATTTCATATTAACTTAGTTAATTAACTAATTAATAGTTAATAAATGTCTTTGAAATATGGTTAAAGTACTGCCGGATATACCTCATTTATGGTAAACTATTCTTATTGAAACTTGTATGTCATGTATTTAAATATATTTGTAAATACTTATATGTAATGATGAAGTTGCATTTTAGTACATTCAAATATATTAACTTTAAATGTAAGTGCTAGTCAACACATAAAAATAAGTGTACACCTTTAATGCATGACACGTATTATAACTAAATAATTTAAAATGTACTTTAAAGTAGGATGTTTAATTTGACATGATTACCAAGTGCACTTTTTCAACGCGTGTTAAGAAACATGGTCATACAAGTCTCTCTTTAAGTACACTTAAGTGGCCTTTTATTTAATCAACATTATATTGTTGCAAATACAGTTTTTAAAAAAATATATGCTTTGAAGATTTGATGCACACTACAAGTACACATTCAATACAATTAAGCACACTTCTTTTCAAAAAGTTAAGTGTGGTTTGTTTTAAACCCAATTATAACAGCCACATTTGAAAATTAACTAAATTATATTTATTAATAAACTGCAATTATTATTAATTAAATATGACATCTTTTACATCTATTGTTGCCAGTTTATAAAAGCAAAAGCCATCTGAAAATATGCTTCACAGGGATTTTACCACAGTAAAGGGGGTTTATGCACTCAACAACAACTCTTATGCACAGCCTTCAGTGGCTTATTGCTTTACTACATTATCTGCATGTTAGACTCAAAATGCTAGAAAACTCATATAATAGGTTACTCATCAATACATAGCAAAGAGTTCATGTTCTGGCCAAAGAACGGTGTCAAAGTATTTACAGTATCCGAGCGACATTTCTAATCCACCTTCAGCTGTATTGAGCTTAGATTCTAGACACACTTTTATAATGTCTGGTTTTCTTCCCCCAAAGTTGGGTGTTGTTGAAAGCATGCCGCAATTGTTCTTTTGTTCCTTCAGCGGTTAACATCTAAATCATGAGGCATATACAAAGCAATTTAGTCATTTCAATTTGAATGCTGAAAAGAGGCGAAGCATTTCAGAGGCACGCAGAATGTCTCATCTCGAAGGTAAAATTCTTTTTAAATGGACATTCAGCTCATTATTTGGTTTTGTGTTTTTCAGCAATCAGAGAAGATGGCATGCCGGGAGGCAGGAACAAAAGCATCGGTCCTGTACAGGTGCCCATAACCCCTCATTCGCTTTCATCACACCAACACTTTTCTTTCCAAACTAAATCGACTTCTCCTATCTGATGAGATGCCGTGCCCTGTTCTATACTTATATTTCTCTTCATTAGGACTTTTTAAAAGTCACAAATGAATTACTCCATCCCCGCCCTGCCATTCATCTCGAGTTTCTCATCGCTCTTTTATGTCTCTAGTGTCCACCGTGTATTAAAGCAGCCACGTTGATTGCGTTCATGCCCTCTCCAGTCGTGAATGGAGGAAATAGAGCTGATTAGTTTCGGCGCATATGAAGACGAGCGGAATCGAGTTTTGGGTTAAATAGCCCAACGTGCCGATAAATGGCCTTGTGACCTCAGCGTAATTTAAAGATGTTAATTTCATTAGAAGAGTCACTGTTCTCAAGGCTAGAGCACCGGTGAATAGATTGCCTTGTCATTCTTCGCATTCATTGTCAGCTGACCTCATAAAATCATTGTGTTTTGCTGCTTTTGTGCATTTGTGTGAATAGCAGCGTTAGGTGAATGTATTAAATTCTCATGTGAGGGAATAAGTTATTTTTGTGACCCTAGACATGCCTAATAATCCAAAACTTGGCTTTTGATATTAATGTTTGTTATTGTAGATGCGAAATGTATCTTTGCCTCGTATTTCTCCGACATCTTGCTGAATATTAGACTTGAGGCTCCATTAAGTACATTCGGTGAACAGTATTAGTGTATTGAAGTGTTTACCCTGGTGAGCTGTATTTGTTGTGTTGTATTTGATAGGACAAAGTGGGCTTTGTTAGTCCATATAGTGCTCTTGTTTGCACCTGATCCCAGAACTAGAGACCGCCATCTTATTGACTCGGCCTAATTGCCTCTGGAACACACAATGGTTGCTTCACCTTACACAGAATTAAAGATGGCTTGAACCCATCAACTGTATTAAAAAGGGATTTTTTTTTATTATTGTGCACGGCCTTGACTTAAATGCTGGTTTGTCTCTTTCTGTCATATTTGTATGAAAAGCGA
This sequence comes from Sinocyclocheilus grahami, assembly GCF_001515645.1. Lineage (NCBI taxonomy): Eukaryota > Metazoa > Chordata > Actinopteri > Cypriniformes > Cyprinidae > Sinocyclocheilus > Sinocyclocheilus grahami. The sequence goes on from NW_015506071.1 coordinate 147,849, forward strand.
AAATAAGGCTCATGGAATCGTGTTTTGTACGTCTTTCTCCACTTGTTCCAAACCTGTATGAGTTTATTTCTTCTGTTAGAAGATACTTTGAAGCAGTTGACGGTAGCCATTGACTTCCATAATATGTTTCCATACTATGGAGGTCAATGGATACCGTCAACTGTTTGGTGACCAACATTCTTCAAAATATCTGTTTTTGTGTTCAACAGAAAAAAAGAAACTCATACAGGTTTGGGACAACTTGAGGATGTAAATTATGACACAATTTATATTTTTGGATGAACTATCTCTTTAAGGTGTGGTTGCATTAGAGAATTTTTGCGAAACTTTTGTTGGCAAAAAGGTCCATTGTCTATTTTAAATAGTGTAGTGATGTATAAGCACAGCTCACACAGAAGTCACTTTCATACCAAGCAGCTTTCTGTTGGTCAACATGGCAAATTGGCTAAATAAATCTATGTAGAGAAATCTTTCCCAAAATTTCCCGTCATGTAGAATCCTATTCTGGTAAATGTGACCACGCGTCTTACTAAATATTTTGCACAGTTTTAGAATTTTGATCAAAAATTTGCAAATCCATGTGACCACCCTAAAACTGTTGCGAAATCTTTGCCCCTCCCACGAAATAATATGGATTCATATTTAAATTATCTCATCTGCAAAACTGAAAAATTGTAAATGTGATTGCACCTTTAGTCCTAACGAATGTCTCATTCAGTACTAGATTTTGCACAGTTTTGATCAAAAATCTCTCTGCGCAGATTTCCGATGAGGAGATTGAACGGATTATGTCAGGACAGGAGTTTAAGGATGATGCCAACATGCCGGAACACACTTGGGGAAACAACGGCGACAGTGACCACAGTTCCCCTGGCAACGGCGTCTCTGATGGGAATCAGCCATCTCCTGTATCCACACTTTCATCCAAGTGAGTATTCCCTTCTCCGCTGCAAAAGCAGCAGTTTGTGGGAATAATTCACAAAACGCAAAAGGACAAATTTACAGATTAGATTACATTTAGATTTTTATATTACTTTTAGATTACATGTTAGATTACAAATTTAGATTACAGGCTTTAGCTACAATGAACACGAATCAAAAGACTGGATTCCTTTGTATTTGCCTCAAATGCATTAAATAAAAAAAGTATTGTAAACTATATTTCTTTTGTTCCTCCTCTTCCTTTCCATTTCTTTCCCACACAGTCGCTCAGTGGAGCTGAATGGCTACACTGCTGCTTTGAGGGAACAGTACATTGGCAACGCAATGGCCCAGCACTACCAGTTCCTGCCTCACTTGTTTGGATACGCTTCCCAGCCGCGGAGTCTGTACCCCCAGAGTCATACTCTCATCAGCCAGCTGGTGGCAGCAGAGGAACTGGCCCCACTGGGCACACCCATGCTCATTGAGGACGGGTAAACAACACCTCATTCATTCAACAGCCATGCAGGCCATCATTCATTTTAAAACAGTGTTTAACATTCTTAAAATGTACTAATGCTCACATAATGCTCTTTTTTGCAGGTATCGGGTCACTCAGGTGGAGCTGTTTGCGCTATTGTGTCGGCTGGCGGATGAACTTCTCTTCAGACAGATTTCCTGGATCAAGAAGCTTCCTTTCTTCTGCGAGCTGTCCATCGAGGACTACACGCGGCTCCTGAGCGCCACCTGGCAGGAGCTCATCCTGCTGGCCTGTCTGACAGTCTACAGCGCCCAGGTGCTGGGCGATCTCGCCAACGTCACCGACAAATACACCCCGTCAGACGACGAGCTGCAGAGGTGAGGAATATAGAGCTTATGTCACACACCTTTTATTCCCTGTTCTATGATTTCCAAGCATGTTGCTGATCGGTTTGGATCATTAATAAAAACGATTCAATACATTGATTCATCAGATACTGCTAATAAGTATCTGGGCCTGAGAAATATCTCTTTGCTGCTCTTCTGTGCATGTAGGGCTTGTTGTGATCCCTACTAGTGCTAAATCACGATAGTTAGACTGTTCTCCATGCTTCAGGTACTCTCAGGCATCTCTGTATGGAGGTGGAGACCACTGTGTGTGTATGTGGGAGAGAGGCAGTGAAACAGACGTGTTATGTCTGTCTGTCCTCTCCCTGTATTCTCCTCCAAAATGTTTGTCTTTCATGTTTGTAATAAACTTGAGATGCACTGTGGCATTTTTTTTTTTTTTTTACAGATTGTCTTAATTAGTATAACTGATTAATCTGAGTGAAAGGATAAATTATGTTTTATATAATGTATATTTTAATTGCAAATTTTGTGTAAAATAAGTATTTGTTTATTTTTTATTTATTTATTTAATTTTTGTATTATTTATAGATATACCTTTTTTCTATTTGAATATATTTAAAAATGTAATTTATTCCTGTGATCAAAGCTAAGTTTTCAGCATCATTTCTCCAGTCTTCAGTGTCACGTGATCCTTCAGAAATCATTCTTATATACTGATTTGCTGCTCAAAGAAACATTTCTTATTATTATCAATGTTGAAAACATTTGTGCAGCTTAATCATTTTGTGGAAACTGTGCTACATTTTTTTTTTATAGAAATCTTTTGTAACATTATTGATATCTTTATATTTGCATTTTGGTCTAATTCCAGGCCCTTGTGCACATTTCTAGAGCCATGATAATAATACTATAAATAATACATGATAATATAATATACCCGTAGCCTTACGAGTGAAATACTAGTGCTGACATGGAGGAGGGGAGTGAATGTGGTGTGTGTAAATTAGTCTGCAATCACCTGACCTCTGAACGTCTCTTCTTGATCTCCTGGATAGATTTACTGTTGCATGCTGGGTGGAAATGCAGGTCTGAGGTAGTGAAACATTCCCATTTACTGTGCAGGTACACGCTGAAGATCATGACCTGCCTTTAGGGAGAGAGTTCAAAGAGTCTGGAGTAATTAAAGGAGAGCAGCAGATAAACGATCAGGATCAGATTCAGAAAAGTAGAATAGAGTCACGAAGGCAGAGAAAAGCACTTGAACTGAATGGTGCTGGTACGTCGTGTCATGGGTTCACTCTTTTGTGATGGCTTTATGAAGTAATTTAGCACCAAGATACGTCTCATGCTGTGCTTTATCACATTAATTCTTATTTTATTTCTATTATTACATGATTTATGTGGTATCCTATTCAAACATATTCTTAAATCATTAGTAACATAATAATGGCTATGATCACATAGCATATGCTTGTGTGGAATCAGATGATAGACCAACATTAGTCACGGGTTTATTAAACACTCTCATGGTTTCACATTTCATTTTATGAAAATACTACTATAACTTCATAACATTCATATTTTTTCAAAGCAGGTGTCAGAACATTTCAGACATTTCTATATATGTATAATTGTATGTATATATTGTTATATAGTAATGCTCTTGATTATTCATAAATATATCATATAAAATGTAATTTATATAATAAAATTAATATCATTTTCTAAAATGTGATCATTCAAACACGCAGTTATGACAGCTGTTGAGTTATGTTACTATAAAAATCTATTAAATTACTATTTACACTGACCTCACATTGCTAAAATATAAGATACATGTCTGATTTATTTCAATATGAAAGTGCTATTCTGATTAGAATGGAACATTTCAGATTCAGTCTGTTTTTTGTTCTGTTCACTCAGTCATAAAAACAGATCTATGTCACATGTCACATGGGAAAAACAATCTGATTTATTTAGATTTTATGAAGTGATTGAACTTTGCTGCTTATGTGGGAGATGTTGGTTCAAATATGATCCACATATTGTTCTGATCACATCAGTGCTGTCAACATGAATTGGACCCTGTTGACGTAGCTGTGAGGTCAGTTGTTAGATCTATAGTTGATTGATGAATTGTTTGTGTGTGTAGTTTCAGTGAGGATGGGATGGAGGTGATGGAGAAGCTGATCTATCTGTTCCGTAAGTTCCATCAGCTGAAGGTCAGCAATGAGGAATATGCCTGCATGAAGGCCATCAACTTCCTCAACCAAGGTAAAACAGCAAGTATTTCCATTTTAATACAATATTACATTATACAGTATACTGTATGCTGATGCTCTTCTGACTTATCTTATGATAATCACTGCTCACTGAGCACATAAACAGATTATAGAGATCTTCAGAATCAACAATAATAGAGCCATAATGACACGAAACAGAAAAGCACATTTCATTTTCATATATTTCTTCATAAGTGTCCAGCATCATGATATTTCTTTGTATGTGTCTAGATATCCGCGGTCTGACCAATGTGACCCAGCTGGAGCAGTTGAACAAACGTTATTGGTACGTTTGTCAGGATTACACTGAGTACAAGTACCCTCACCAGCCCAAACGCTTTCCCGAGATCATGATGTGTCTGCCAGAAATCCGCTGCATTGCAGGTAAGTCCAAAAACAAGACATTTCATGTATTTGAATAAGAATTGCATCCGTTTAACGGTCAGATCTCACAATTCTCCCCTCGCTATTCAGGGAAGTTGGTCAACATCCCTTTGGAGCAGCTCCCTCTGCTGTTTAAGGCAGTATTGCACTCCTGTAAATCAAGTCTGAACAACTACAGGACAGGCTCCTCCCCCTGTGTGACAAAGGGTACCGCCCCTGCCAACTAGCCCCACCTCCCTTGAAAACACCCTCCCCATCTATTGCACGGGGGCAGGGTGTTATTTGGGGGTGGGACTCCCGGTACCCTCCTCCTCCTCCTTCTCCTCTCATGAATGTGACAAGAAACTATTTTATGCATTTTGTTTAGATTAGTGTTGTTTTTTCTCTCTATTTATTACCAGACAGAGCTGAATGTATGTTGATCCACACTGTGCACATGCTCCTTTTCAAATGAAAATGCACAAAAAGCGCAGTGGATTTCACACGCTTCAGTCCACCTGCGATATGTGACGTGTAACCACTGATCGGATTAGATCTACTGCTTGGTTTTATTTTATACTTCTGTTCACTTTCTGCTGATGGGGACAGATATGTATGAAAGGAATTGTTTTATTGAAAGACTACCTCAGGAAGAAAGCATTTCACGTGCTCCCTCTCTGTTTTGTGACGCACCGGGCCGTTAACGTCGACACTGTGCCTTGAGTTTGAGACCGTCTTGTCATTTCTTACGCATTTGCGGTGCGCTGCAGTTCTCAAACATACGCTCGGTAGTCACGTAACCTCTTAACACATGGGTTTTATCTTACCATACAAGGCCGGGATGGAGAGCGTGATTGTTTACACAGAAGAGAGGTGTACGGGTATGTTTCACAATCATAGGCTGGGGACGAAACGACAACAGAATGTGTCTGTTAATATTGTTTTTGTTGATTTCTTTCTCTTTTTTTTTCCTTCTTTTTTTTGACCAAAGTGTTATGCAAATTTGGAGGGAAGTAATCCCTGCTCTGCTCACCCTTGTTGAAAACACGAGAGACTTCTGAGGAGAACAGCCGTTTCTGTCATCAAACTGCACACTCCACATGGTTTGCACTCAGTCTGGCAGTGAAATGTGGTGTATTGGCTGTCTTATTTCAGAAAACACTTGGTTCCTTAATTTGGAGTACTCGTTGAAGGATGTAGAGTTTGGCCTTTGGAAGTATTTATCAGCTGAAATTGAGCATTGGAGAGATTCAGTCACCGTGAATCATTAGCATTAGCATCAGATTTGATTGCAAAGTTCTGAAATGTATCCGCCAAATGCTCTCAAACTTTAATAAAGGGCATTTATTTGAGTACAGATGTGACGAAAAAACGAATTTCCTAATGGTTTAGTTTCCTCTGCTGCTGGTTCCTTCCCTCACATTTTAAACAGGGTAAAGTTACTGTTTTTATAATTCACTCGCATTTCTCTCAAATATCGCAGTGCTGATGTACTTGTAGGTTTAGTAGTTTGTAGTATTCTGGACATTGTAGGTCCTTTTAGATGTTTTTTTTTTCTTTTTATGAAACTGGGGAGGGGGAAGTGTTGTTTTGAAGAGTATTTTGTTTTGGTTTTGAGTATTACTGTAAACCCGATTAGAGGAAAAAAACATGACTAGCTAGCTAGTCCGGTTATGACAAGCCATCCGATGCCTTGGAGGTTTTCGTTACGATTCTTTTCCTTGGTTGGTATTTTACCAAGGCGTCAGTGGATGTGCTCGCTGTAACTCTCATCATTTCAGACATTCCAAACATGTTCGATATGCGTCGTGATGTTTACATATTTGCACCAGACAATGACAAAGGGGCCCATACCAAAGACGCACGTTCAGCCTGGTAATGCCCCATCTCAAGTGCAGCTAAACCTCGGTGGCAACATTTGGTGTTGTGTTGTTTTGGTGGACGCTACACATCTGTCTGTATGATGTGTCCTTAATCTTAAACGTTTCATCCATCCCACACCGCATTCGTTTGTCCCTTCATTTGTTGTCGTTTCATTTTGTACATCGTTCACTGTGGTAGATATCATGACTGTTTTCTTGACGAGGGCTTGTTTTGGAGTGTGAGCTAGCTAAATGTCAGACTAAAACTCTTGATACGGTGGGAGTGTTTGTTACAGGTAAAAGCTCCAAACACACCGACTTAGTCTATGAAAGTACACATTTGTAAGCCATCGCCCATGTCAGAATAGAATCGAAGGTGGAGATTTATCGTGAACAAAACTGCTTTAAACGCCAGCCTTCCTGAATTGAGTTTCTCAGACCTGCATTGTTGTTACCGGCTTGGTCTCTCAGGAATATCCCTCTTTTTTTACCGTTTTGTTAATCTGGCTTTTGAAGGAAGCTTTTGAATCTCATAGCAGACCTTTAAAAGTGCCACACTCTCCATCTAGGTCTTTGTTTTCTGTCGTTCCTTCATATTTGACGATGTGTCCGATGTGTCGTCAGAATAGAATCGAAGGTGGAGATTTATCGTGAACAAAACTGCTTTAAACGCCAGCCTTCCTGAATTGAGTTTCTCAGACCTGCATTGTTGTTACCGGCTTGGTCTCTCAGGAATATCCCTCTTTTTTACCGTTTTGTTAATCTGGCTTTTGAAGGAAGCTTTTGAATCTCATAGCAGACCTTTAAAAGTGCCACACTCTCCATCTAGGTCTTTGTTTTCTGTCGTTCCTTCATATTTGACGATGTGTCCGATGTGTTTGTTTCTTTTTATACATTTTTCTTTGAAACTACCTCTTTTGTGTGTCATCATGTAGCGTGCTTTCATTAAGGAAAAGTATTCATCGTTATTTATTGGTTTCAAAGCACCGCTGTTTCTTTGACCGTCTCATATGCCGTTCTGGAAACTTCAGAAATTGAGATAATAGTTTTCATCAATCATATTCCGTCATTGTCTTAAAGGGGTCCTATTATGCTTTTTCACTTTTTCAACTTTAGTTAGTCTGTAATGTTGCTGTATGAGCATAAAAAAGGTCTGCAAAGTTACAAAGCTCAAAGTCCACTCCAAAAGGAGATATTTTATTTAACAGAAATCCCTTTTCAAAAACTACAAGGAACGCCTCGTTTGGACTACAACGCATATTTTCCGGGATTTGTGATATCACAAATATCGACGAATGGGACGAGACCTGGTTGAGCTGCACTAGAGAAGGCAACGAGTGTTATCACTATGTCGGAGACACGCTAGCTTTCCCAAGGCAGACGAACTTAGAGTGGTTACAATCATCCGGGTTTAAATCGCGCTCAAATTGATTTGATTTTGACGCAATATTTACACTGAAGCTCGCAGGGGGCTATGGTAAGGGGCGTGACATCTCCCGACCAGGTGCCCGAGTGCTGCCAATCACAGCACACACTGGCCCGGCTAACCAATCACAGCACATTTTGTATTTCAGAAGGTGGGCCTTCATTTGATACAGGAACTATTCGAGCAGTTCATGCCAGACTGGGGAGAGAGGTGTTGTAATAATGTAAAATATGTGTAAAATGTGTTTTTCCAACAACCTAGTATGAGAGCCTGTTCTAATACACCCCCAAAACCAAATCAAGACTTTGTAAAAGAGCATAATAGGACCCCTTTAAAATAATTCCTAAAGTAATGCCTGATAGACATCAGATGCTGCATATTTACCTCACTCTTCAATGAAGACCATTTCTCAGTGCAATTATAACATGTGAAATGAACAGTATTATATTCCTAGTTGTAAACACTGTTTGTGAATTGTTTTCATGAAGAATGTATTTTTTTGTCTATATGACTTTATTATTATTTCTCAACTGTTTACAAGTTTTTTGTCAGTCCATTGTAATCATGTTAATGCTTTGACACTTTTCAGCCAATCAGAATTCTTTCTTGATTGTTACGGGTATGCTGATTGGTTATTGAAAGACTATCAAAGTGCTGTCAGTTTTACATAGCCAGGGAACTTATTTCAGTCTTTTACCAGTTCTCTTTGGGATTCTTCTTGATCCAGTGGCAATCTTATTAGAAGAAACATTGGTGAATGTTGGGGCTCGAGCAAACCATACAGAGCCAGATGAGAGGTTTTGAAACATGGGTGATATCTCAGGGAATAGACACACTTCTGAAAACCCCAAAACAACACTAGTACATGCTAAATTAACTCCTGTCTGTTTGTGTTTGTTTTTGTATTAGGCATCTGGCGGGATGGTTTTTGGGAGTGTTGTCTGAGGTGCTTTTCCTAACCCGTGTCACAAACTCTTTTTTCTGCTCCTCTGACTTTTACTACCTGTGAAGAATGTGACCCATGTGTGTTATAAAAGCATGTTTAGAATGTTTTAGGACTTGAAACCAAATAAATGTGAATCTTATGCAACTGTGAAACCATGTCTTGTCATCTCTACACATTTTGCTGTTGAGTTTTGCAGCATCATGGACTACATGTATCAAAAATATGCATGCTGGCCACTTTATTAACAAACTGCAAAAAATGTGAGAAATGTTTGTTAAACATGTTTGATAAACTAGAATCTAACATAAATCACTTGGGTATGAAAGATGGCTCATCAAATTGGTGATGTATCTTAACCATTTCTCATAGTTCAATTTTATGGTAAAATCAATATCAATCAAGTGATGACCGAAACAAACGAGGAGTTGTTTATATACACACATAATTATAATGATAATAAAAATAGAATACAATAAATGTATAATCTTTAAAAAAAAAGTGTGAAATGAAATAGAATATAATACATGAAAAAACTGGGTTTTGTAAAAACAAAAAAAAGCTATACAGTGTATACAGATAACTAATTGTAATAAGTAATTTTGAAAATTAATCTTAATTAATAATAACTATATAACTAATAGGCTGTATCCAAATATTGAGTTCAACCCTGTTACCGAATGATCTTCCCCACTGCAAAAAAGCGACATTCTTCAACATTATAACATGCTAAATTTATTTGATTTAATAGTAATTTTAATCATAATTCAATTAATAATTTGGTCCTTTTATACAGCATGATAGGACAAGTAAATAATTTCATTCCATTGTGACAATTCAACCCTGTTACCAAGTCATTATAAGAAAAATTTTCAAATAATTTTTTTTTTGTTCAATATATATTTTACTCAACACATTGGCCTCAAACCAACTGAACTCAGCTCAATTTAGACTTAATATTCAACCCTCTTACTTGCAACCACATTACCTGTTCTGACATAGTTTTTGTATTTTATTTCATGATTACATGTTCATACAAATTTGATCAAATAGCTAATTTTGATGTTTAATGATTATAATGTGTATTGCTGGAAAATAAAATCACATAAATGAGGGTTTTATACTGTTTAGATTAGCAAAACTTAGACCTCGAATGACATAAAAGGAACACAAAACTGCATATAGTTTGGTCTCATTTAGGTGGATGACGAGGGTCTTTCATGAGTTTGCAAAAATAAAATAAAGAGTTTTAGGCCCTGTTCCATATACGATTTATGTACTGTGCACACTATAAAAACAATCATTTATTTTTCATGAATAATGTGATTTTTCTGTATTTTTCTAATCTCCTCCCTTCAGGTTGAATTGACATCACTTTGACCTGTCCTTACAAGTCAGCAGATTCTGTTCCTCACTAATAGAGATGAGCTTGACCCCATCCAGTCAATGGCTTGCCCAGTATGCTTGTGCCAAAGACACTGGAGTTTCATCATTTAAACACAAACAGACTAATGGCACCTCCATGAAGGGTTCTCATCAATCCACCCCAAACTAAACTGTGCATGTGTTGCACAGAGAGTCCGTCATTGCAGAATGAACAATATTTATGGACTGATAGTGCCGCCTCACTGAGCACAGGCTTGTCCAGGTCGTGTAAACACACATTTGACAGAGAAAGACGACTAACAGGCCTCACTGACCCTCTGACTCAACTGATTTTTAAGGTTGCAAATAATACCCATCTCGCAGACATATATATTGATTGTGGTTAAGTTGATATTCTAGAGCAAGGGTTGTCAAATTGGGAGTCATGAGGGAACTGCAGGTGGTAGTGTGTGATTTGAAGAAATGCTAATAAATCACAAAAAAAAAGTTAAATACATCATTTTAAAATAAAAACAATCAAAATATAGTACACACTATTTATTAAAAAGATGTGTTTGGGGAAACGGCACATCAGATTCTGGACAAAACAAGCTAAGAGCCATTTATGAATTAGTCTATTGCTTTTTATGCATTAGAATCTTCAGTCGCTGCAGTCATAATTTAATTTAACTGTGCAGGGGCATTTCCCTACTTATCTTGAATTTGGGGGGCATTTTGGTTCAGTTTAGTGGCATTTTTACTCCAAGTCCCCGTTAATTTCCGACGCTGGTGTAGGTGCATCAGGATTTGTGAGATGCTGAATATTCAGTGAGAAGGTTCATCCATTGCATAATGGTTTTCAGCTCTGAAGGACAGTTTTTGTTGCAATAGTAGAGGGCAATTAGTAGAGACTTGTTTGTTGATTTCTGAGTAGTCTCTAGCAAAGCAGAAGGTTTTTCCCAAGAAGCTGAGTAGAAGACATATGGCATGAAAATAACTGTCTGTCAGGTCTAATATGCAGCGAGCAGGTGTTTGAACTCCCATAATGCTCAAACATCCTTTCACAAACACAGCAGAGGGAGAAAACTGAGTCAGAATCAAATATTAGCTTATTTAATGATTTGTTATCTCTAAGGAAGGTTATGGATATAATATTGCTTTATATTAATACAATTTTTATTTTCTTGTCAGGTCTCAAGTGTTATATTTATTAGAAAAATATATTTATTAAAAGGAAAAAAAGAAGAAGATTTATTTGGAAATTGGTCAGATTTTAAATAAATATGAATCATAGCCAGTAAATGCTCAGAAAGGTATTTGGATCAGAATGGTGCATGAAGACAACACGCTCTGTTCAGTGTGCATGTGTTTATGAATCATACGGAGCACTGAGCTTTGATATGAGTGTTTTTCTAATGCATCTTATCATTTAAGTAGAGACATGACACAACAGTCATCCTGCCATAAAGACAAAACAATCTTACTGTCCCAACACATCTTCATTCATGCTGACTACATGAAAACCCTTCTGACCTGCCTGGTGAACTGAACTCATGGGCTATTTAAAGCAAAAACTCATCCGAAAATGAAAAGCTGGTCATCATTTACTCGCCTGTCGTTCCAAACCTGTATGACTTTCTTTCTTCTGCATGTGGATGTGCAGAGATTCTATCTATCTATATTTTATATTATGAATTCACATTTTTCTCATTTATATATGTCTGTAAAGACACATAGCTTCATGCTTCACAGCTGCTCTGGCAGACATTTGTAACCCTATAAAGTCTCATTTATGTATCATATTTGATATACAAATTTCTAAGGCCTCTAAATGTCTTTTAGTATAATTGTGACGCTTTTAGGTAGTGGTAATCTTTATAAAGTAAACATAAGAATAACTTATTGTTAGTTAACATATTGTAAGTAATGTATTGCATTGCATTATATGTTTTGCACCCAAAAATTATAGCTACAGAGCTCTGATAATAAAACTAAGCATTTAAATATCATTTTACAGTAAAAAGTCATTATTGGGAGATATAGAGTGACAACTGATTTAAGCATTTTATTTACAGTTTTTCTCAGTCGCTTTGGAGCATTTCTCAAATCATCCTTAATATTTGCAAAAAAGTATGTGCATTTCTCAAGACAATTCGTACAAACAGCACCACACAATGGATAACCTGCAGATGCCTGTAACTTACTCAAAATCTTTAGTTCATCTCTCAAAATTAAGTATTTATGTCAATGAACATATCAGTGCCATCAGAATGAAAATTACTTGTGCCACTGTTCACAAACAAGATAGTCAAAATGCTTAGTCATGTTGTCAATATAACAGTGCACTTTGTTAGTATTACTTACTGTAAAGTAAACTATGGCAACATTTTGGATGACAGTTACTGTTTGAACAGTATGCCATATGTTTATGTATGCTATATATCCATTTCAAAAGTACAAATTTACACATTACTGTATATGGGATATTGATTGAAAGAGACTTGATAGAATTCCCAGTTACACTTTTACTAGTGGTCTGACCAAAAAATAAAATAAACACACATTACAAATGCAGAAATGCACCAAACCGACTGAGAAAAACTGTAAGTAGTTTGCTATACTGTTATAAAGATCTCATTGATTAACACTACAAGCTATCAGAATTTCATCTTATTTTTGGTCATTATCAGTAAATGCACCAGATTACATATTTTTGCTCAGTTTGGGCCTCTGAATAAAACTGATTTTCCTTCTCGACTATGAGCACCACATTCTTACTATATCATACTACATGGACCATAAAAGCCATTTTTTTATTATTAAATTTTTATTTTATTTTATTATTTCATATGTCAGCATATTACAGGGTTAAGAGTATCAATCTCTGCATCTTCTAACCTCGACAAGGACAGTTATGGCAAGAGCAAGAGTAAAAGAGACTTCTGAACTCTATGACCATGTCCTGCTTGGGTTATCATAGGACTAATTCTTGGTTGTCAGCATTTGCATCACGGTTGTATTTGTGGTCGGGGGTGCAGGGCACGTACCTTGTTTCTCAAGGCCAATCGACAAGCTACGGCCAAACGTCATCTCTCTTCCTCGTCTCCCTCCTCCTCTGTTTTGTAAATGAGCCCCTCTCATATCTGGCCTTCACAATTACACCCTTCCTCAAGGCTGAGGATGTGCGGCCCACTCTCAGCTCCCACTTCCAGCTCCTATGCAGCGCAGATATATTACTTTACTGTCAAGTGTGTGTGTGTGTGTGTGTGGTGCACATGCAATCATAATCATGTAGTGTTTAAACTGAGTGGCTGAGAATAGACTTTAATTTAGTGCTTTTGGCCTGTTTTCACACTCTAGGTCACTCTATGCAAAACTTAAAGCACTATTACCTGATCATTTGCAATATATTCACCGTTCATTGCTGAATAATGTGTGTATGAAAGTCGAGTGCTCCTAAAACAGATGAAAACGTTCTTGAAACTGAGTTTGTACAGGTTTGTTCAGCTTGCGGTGGGAGCTGCAGGTCGCAGGGGTTTCAGCCACAGCTGTTCCTTATCTGTCATGACACAAAATTATTATTGGGGCGGGCTAATGCTTCAGAGCAGAAAAACTTACAAATGTGAAGTCTTTTAAAGTAAAACATATATGGGAGATGACAATTTTTTTTCTTACAATATATTTGAAGGATTGGGGTCAGTACAGAAGTCTCTATGCTCACCAAAGCTGCATTTTAAAATGTTAAAATAATCATTTAATATAATAATTTTAAATAAGTGTTTTCTATGTTAATAGATCTTAAAATGTAATTTATTGCTGTGATGCAATGCTAAATTTTCAGCTGTCACATGGTCATTCGGAAATCATTCTAATATTTGGTGCATTTCTTATTATTGTCATTATATTTTTAATAATATTTTTGTGGAAACCATGATATGTATATATATTTTTGTCAGGACTCTTTGATGAAAGTAGAGCGTTTATTTGAAACAGAAATATTTTGTAACAATATCAAAGTCTTTACTGTCACTTCAGATCTATATAATTCATCTTTGCTAAATAAAAAAATTATTAACTTTGTTAAAAAAAAAAACTGTACAGCTGAACAGTAGCGCATATATTTTTTTCCACTGCATAAATATAAAGCGGTGAAAACATGAAGTAAAAACTCATCTTGAGTATTCTTAAGTATTATTTTTACACCTTAAGTATTATTTTCAAAATACATATAAATATAAAAGTAAAACCCAAATGAGAAAACAGATTACCTTGATTAATTTAAGTTTAGAATACACTGTTACACACAAAAACACACAAAAGTTTTCTGAAATTAAAATACAACAAAATGAAAATTCAAAATACAGGTGAAACATCTGTAAAAAAATCAATATGGAAAATTCCTTCATATTAATACTGTACATTGAACCCTATTTTTATGGATATTTTTACAGTGTATTTATGAGTACTGTAAACTCATTTCATTTAAATTCACTAAAAGAATATCGCCTGCAATACAATTGAACTCCACTCAATTATTGTATGTTGATGAAACTTAATCGTATTGATTAAAAGCATTTAATCACATTGACGCTATACTCTTTTAAAGTTAACCGCTAGCTACAACAAATATGTGCTAATACAAGTGTCATCAAACAAAGCAGTTTGAGTTCTGTTTACTATAATCAGTTATTGAGTTCACATAACTTTTTCTATTAAGTGCAATGAACTTTCACTAATGTTTGAGTGAAATTAACTAATTTATATGAATTTCATTTAACAAATCTGACTGTACAGAGCATTTAACTTGAACAAAACATGCCGTTGCAAGGTTAAATATATAATAATTTAAAAAAGAAACAAAACCTGCTGAGGGTAATGACCTTGTGGGTGTAAGGGTAATAAAATTTCCTTTTTTATGTATAATTTTCACATAACAACTCCTGCATGTTGGTAACACACTGACTTCTAGAGGACAACATTTTTTTTTTTTCAAATGGCTAATTTGTCAAAGAAACAATAAAAGATTGAGTCAAACTACTTCTGTCAAAGTAGGAGGTTAAATATATAATAATTTAAAAAAGAAACAAAACCTGCTGAGGGTAATGACCTTGTGGGTGTAAGGGTAATAAAATTTCCTTTTTTATGTATAATTTTCACATAACAACTCCTGCATGTTGGTAACACACTGACTTCTAGAGGACAACATTTTTTTTTTTCAAATGGCTAATTTGTCAAAGAAACAATAAAAGATTGAGTCAAACTACTTCTGTCAAAGTAGTTATCCAAACCATTGTATGTATGAAACACATTTTTATATATAACTTGGATCTGGAGAAAGAAAAGGAATGTCATATCACTGACCCGTTGACAGTTGACACTTCAGTTGCACTTAAAAAAGCTGAACGTATCAAACCAAGTGACCTTTATTTTAAAGAAAGTGACTTGTCAAGAAAAACATTTCACAAAAGTGGCATGTAATCAAATGCATTTAGATCTGTCAAACATTAGTGTCTCATGTTACTGTAATGTCATCTGACTTCACGCATCCAATCAAATCACTGCAACAAAATGGCCTAGAATAATGTCGTTTGTTCTGAGAAAAGCTCTGGCATCATTTGTTTGATATTTTTGTATCTAATGCAATGACATTACATACAATACTTTTTTGTATGAAAGGTCAGGTTAAAGGAGTTTTGTGTCATTTATGCAATGTGAGGAGCAATAGTAAAGCATTGGAGGAGATGTTAGAGGAATGTTTGCGTTCAAGGTTGCATCTGTCGGAATGCATGTCAGTTTGATGAAGAGTGTGTGTGTGTTGGTCTGGTGGATTTAGGTGGGGAATGGTGAGGCTGGGTGCTATCAGTTAGGCAGTTTAGCGTGTGTCAGGGTCGAGGGGTAAGGACATGCAGTGTGCGGCTTGGTTCAAGCATGCCTGTGTGTGAACGGTGTGTGTGGCACATTAGATGGCAGGCGTTCGGCGTGTGTCAGGGTTGAAGGGAATTAGATGAGAGGGGAGAAGAGGACCACACCTGTAGCTGGCGTACTCCAGAAGCGTGTCTGTAAGGACACAGCAGATGCCTGCGTGATAGGCCTGTTAGATGCCAAAAAAACAGGCCAAAAACTATTCATCTTTTTGTTTTTGATTGAACTCATCCCTGGTGGAAATGTGTAGGTTTATGCTGTATATTATTTATAACTGAAGTGAATTGATTTCAGAAACTGTATAAAAATCGTTAGTAATAATAATATTTATATTCAACTGTTCAAATGTTTTTTTTTAGTTGCTCTGTTAGTTTCAGGACTGTCAGTGTCCTCCTCTGAATCATTAATAATAATAGTAATAATAACAAAAAATGTTATACTGTTTAAATGTTTGAGGTCAGTTTTTTTTTTTTTTCAAATGAATACTTTCATTTAGCAAGGATGCATTACATTTATAAAGACATTTATAATGTTACAAAAGATTTTAGGCAATAAGATTTCAAAAAAATAAATCAATTCCTGAAAAATGCACAGCTATTTTCAAAACTGATAATAATAAAAAATGTTTCTGAGCAACAAATCAGCATAAACTGGAAAAAAAAATATGGTGTAGAAACAATTTTCACAAAGAAATTTCTGGTAAATTTCACAAATAAGTACAAAGAAACATCAAATACAGCACTGAATTAAACATTCAATTAAAAAATATGAGTATTTACTTTGTAGTATTATGGTATTTTCTTTGAAAACATGCTCCAATTAATCTTTATTTACAACTGTGATTTATTTATTTATTATTATTTATTGTTTATTATTTATTATTTATTAATTATTATTTATTATATATATATTTTTTTTCTTTTCTTTTTTTTTTTTACAGTGCATTAGAATGATTTCTGAAGGATACTGTGACACTGAAGACTGGGGTAATGATGCTGAAAATTCAGCTTTGCATCATAGGAATAAATGACATTTTACAATATTTTAAAATAGAAAATAAATCTAAATTGCAATAATATTTTCCAATATTACAGTTTTTACCATATTTTTGACCAAATAAATGCCACAAACTTTTGAATGGTATATATATATATATATATGTATAATTGTTGGCAAGCATTTGGCATAATATGAGTGTAATTTGGGGTTGATGCATATGTTTGTGCATTTGTGCATTCAAATAAAAAAACATATACAGAAGCAAGTTTTGGACTGAACAGAAATTATACAGAAGCAGCATTTTAAACTTTTTACAATATTTTAAAATAGAAAATAAATCTAAATTGCAATAATATTTTCCAATATTACAGTTTTTACCATATTTTTGACCAAATAAATGCCACAAACTTTTGAATGGTATATATATATATATATATATGTATAATTGTTGGCAAGCATTTGGCATAATATGAGTGTAATTTGGGGTTGATGCATATGTTTGTGCATTTGACAATACAAATAAAAAAACATATACAGAAGCAAGTTTTGGACTGAACAGAAATTATACAGAAGCAGCATTTTAAACTATTTAACGCAACCACCAATGCCAAGAAACATGTTTATTGTCAGACTGCACTAATTTGGCCATGACTGTATTTTCTAAAGGGTTCCTCTTAAGTGGCATGTCAGGTCACTCATTGAGATGAATGAGAAGAGAAATGAGAGGGAATTTGTGTGCTTGCGAGTGTGTGTACTATACCTACAGGCTTGCTGCGGCCTTGACAACGTGGGGGATGAGGAGGCTTTTCTGGCAGTGGATCTTACCAGCTGCTGGAGTCCAGATATCTCGTGTGTAGAGACTGTCCGCAGAGGGCCAAAGGGGGGCTGAGTTTTGCTCAAAATTTTGATTTATTTGTTCAAGACACGTTTCATATCCAAAGGTTGACAGGCATGGATGTCTGGCTTCTTTGGAGGATTTAAGTATGTTAATTATTACATTGATAGTTCCAATTATTAAACAATTTATAGGCAGTTAGAACACATGAGGTGTTTTTAAGTGTTACCATTGTGAACAGATCTGATACTGCTCTTAAAGTAGCATTACAGTACGTCTGATGCGGAGTGTTTCTATATTGAGACATACTCTGTGTGCCTTGTTGAAATTAACATCCTGTCAAGATAGAATGCCCTACTGCTTCAGTAAATATATTTATACAGTATGTGTCCAAGGCTGCCTATGGAATTGGCCTTGTGACTGTCAAAACGTGCACACGGCATTGTAGTTTATGGACAAAGTAAATCTCTCAAACGGGCACCAACGGGAAAAGAGCACGTTGTAGTTTTAGAAACCCTTCAAGGGCAAGAAATTTCTCAAGAATACCCGACCCCTTTCCAGAAAATCTCAGCTTGCTGTGAATTATATTGTTGAGGCCATTTTTGTGTTTTTACCCCTGCAAAGGACAAAGAGTGACGTGTGCAGCATTTAAGATTGAAGTTCACACACTCTTCATAATAATAATATTTGTGTATATTGCATTTAGAATGTTAATAAGTCGATTATTTAATGTTTTTTTTTCCAAAGTGCTACACTTTGAATAGACATGGCTTAAAGACTGTGACTAGGCCTAAATTCATACAATTGCATAGACTTGCCTTATTGCTTTTATAAAATGGTTTGTACATAATAAAAAAAAGGACACAAACTTCAAGCACATTATAAGCAGACCTGTGTTAGCGCTCAAATGCTAAAGCAATAGATATACTGTTTTAAACGAAGACAAAAGTATTGTGACACTTTATGGTTGTCAAATGTTGGTTGAATTTGTTGATAGTTCATGTGAGGAACTACACCTGTGTAAGCTTGAGCAGAACTAACATCTAATAAAACCACCTTGGGATCAATTGATTAAAAGTTCTTGGGAAAATGGCTCAGAAAGCAAACATTGGAATTATTGACTCCGATATGTCAAGTGGTGTAACCACTAGCGGAAAAGTATACTGAAATATTTTCCTTTCATTTTTTACACAATCGTTAGTTTCAAAGAAGTTCTCAAGGTGAATCGTACTTTTGAGTCACATGAGGTTTTTAAAGTTTGCTCCATTTCACCTTAAAAAAGCGTGCCTTTTCACAATGAATGCATAAATAAATAAATCTAGCGATAACACAATGGACCTCTGTTTTATGGGTTTCTTATATATATTGACAATATGTTAATTTGAATAACATTTTATTTATTTTTGTTAATACTCCTCCCGGACGGAAGAAAGAATAATGAGCCTCACGTGAATTCGCTTTTTTTTAATGTATTTTTGAATCATTCATAAATTCAGACTTTGTCATTCACCCCTACTTTTTGTGAAAGAAGGCTAAAACTGTTTTAAGTCTTGGTGTATGTTGAATACGAGATGCCATCATAATTAGCCTACATCAGCTAATATATGAGATAATCATTAGCTAATATAATCTGATAATATTACTTATTTTAAAACAACGAAGCGAGAGAATTTTTTTTTTATAGAATAACAAAATGTAAGCACTTTTGTTTTTGCATTATAGTAGGATACTTATTAATGTACCAATCCTTAATTGTGTGAATGACACAAACTACTTTTTTTAAAAATTTTTTTTTTTTTTGCGGGTTTGATAATAAAATGCTGCGGCTGCAACGACTGGCTCGCATCATCTTCGTGAGAGCTGTCACATGAGCGCGCGCTATCCAATGAAGACCTCTCCGATACTCTGATCCAGCT
Organism: Sinocyclocheilus grahami; assembly: GCF_001515645.1. NCBI lineage: Eukaryota > Metazoa > Chordata > Actinopteri > Cypriniformes > Cyprinidae > Sinocyclocheilus > Sinocyclocheilus grahami. The sequence continues at coordinate 167,514 of NW_015506071.1, forward strand.
CAGAGGAAGACGTTCAGACGCCGAGGAAGACCTCAGACCTGTTAGATCCGCTCCTGAAGTTTCTGGAGGACTGGACGGACCGCGTTCCCTCACTGGAGCTGAATGATAAAGACGCTGTTTGAAGCGGCTCACGCATGCTGGACGCGCAGATTAATGGTAAGCCTCTACACTGGGTTTGGAAAACAATAATTCTGAAGAGAGGCTGTTCCAAAATGCGCTTCATTTAGCATCGTTCTCCTCGTCACACATTTGAAGTTTCAGTTCTAAAGCTGTGAAGCGCAAACTATTTGATGTGGTACAAAACATAGAAATACAAGAAATACAGATAGATTAATACTGATTATCTAATATATATATTTGAACGGCGCAAATACGCTTCTCTAATTTGAATGCATTATATAAAATACATTATTTAAAAGACGGTGAACTATCTGGCAGGCAGTAGGAATTAGCTTGAATTCCGCCTATAACGTGTTTCATTTGATACATGTTTATTTAAATGTTTGTAGTTAAACATGGGATATGAAATATCTTTTATTCACTCATGCATTACAGGTAAGTGGATATAGGCTAAATTGTGGTTAAATGAATATGAAATAAACTGACACTGTCAGTTATTAAAAGGAAAAATCTTCCGTTTATCTGGAAGATAAATCCAGATAAATCCTTGTAACGTTTTCCCGTTAAAATCTGTCTGCCATTTCTTCAAGCTTTTCAAGCCTTTTATCGAGCGTAGCTTTTTGCATCAGGTTGATATTTAAATAGTGTCCTTATTTAAATATACTGCAGTACTTAAATGCAAGCAACAGTCGGTAGTTACCCCAAAACATTAAGAAAACTAATTCGATAAAAAATGTAAATAACGATTAATTCCACCATCTGAATTAATTAAACAATTCGACTATAGTCTGTAGTTTAATTTCCACATAAGAATGGCCATAAGTATTCATCGTGACTATGAATTAATTCATCAGTAAATTATAATTAATAATAATAAAAGTATAATAGAATTAGGGACAATCAAATAATAATAATGGTCATTTTAGTATGAAAACTATGAGTGAACAAAACATCTTATTAGCTCGAGGTGTGTGTGTGTGTGTGTGTGTGTGTGTGTCTCGTGAAGTGGGCGTGGGAGTCAGGCGGTCGGTGGGTGGGTGGTCACGTCCATATAGGAGGATGACAGGAGTCAATATAATCAAATCCATCTTTTCCTCTGCGTGTCCAGATGCACGACAAAACAGATGCATCGAGAGCTCTAGACCTCTAGCATTATTTTCCCATAAACATCCTTTTGATTTGACACTTTTACGCAGTCGTCCTTTTATTTGACCACTGTTCGGGAATACGCTAAGGTATTTTACAGTGCGTGCTTTACTCTATCTGATAAAGTTGTCTTGTGATGTTTAGATCATTATAACATTATACTGTGGCCAGAGTGCACGTGCACAGTTAATTAAGCGGTCTTGATTTTATTTTCTCATTTAATTGTTCAATAATAATTTTCAAAATGAAAACAAAATAATGTGTGTGTATATATATATATATATATATATAATTTTTATTTTTTATTAAAATTTTTTTTTTTTTTTTTACGATCATAGCATCTCTAACAGAAGTGATTTGTTGCCTCAGTCACAGACGCATCTGTGAGCGTGATGGACTTCACAGCAGACGAGGAGCTGGAGGAGTTGTGTCCGGTATGTGGAGATAAGGTGTCCGGATATCATTACGGCCTTCTTACCTGCGAAAGCTGTAAGGTACGATCCAGCTTCTCTTTTGTTATTAACTCAACGTGTCGCATTGGCTTAATAATCATAAATCAAAGAGTTTATTTTACAATGTCCTTGTTACCCATGTTACATTTAGTTAGTAATAACAGCATATACCTAGCACGTGTTGTTAATATTACTCACTACTCAAATGTATAATTGCACTGTAACAAGGACATCTTAAAATAAAATGTAATCCAATATATTTTTGGTTTCATCATGTATGCAAAGACATACTGCACTTGACTGTCAACTCTGGTCTGTTCGTTTAGAACAGTCCAATATGATTACAGGCTGTACTCCTGTTGTTTTTAAACAGTTGACAGAGCCTGCCAGAATATAATCCTTATTATATGCATTATCATGACAGGGTTTTTTCAAGAGGACAGTTCAGAATAACAAGAGATACACATGCACACAGAACCAGGACTGTGGCATTGACAAAACCCAGAGGAAGAGATGCCCCTTCTGTCGCTTCCAGAAGTGCCTCAGCGTCGGCATGAGACTCGAGGGTGAGCCGTGCTTCTTCATTAGAAAACTTACATGTAGAGAAAACAGGAAAGCTTTTGCTGTAAAGGAGCCAAATCAAAATTATAAGCTGTACTGTCATTTATGAAGCCACCCTGAATGTCCTGATCATATTACTGCTGTCTTGAACAGCTGAACCTGAGAGAATGTAATGCTTATTATATGACATTAAATCATGTATTATATGCGTTTATGTTATATTTTGACTCCAGGCTAAGCATAGCTTGTCATTAAAAACATTTTAGTAAAATATAAAATATATCTAGAGAAAAGGGACAACATTTCATCTGATATTTCATTGTCATGATTTAATTAAAATGATTTTTGAAGAATTAATGTCATATTTAATGACACTCATTATGGAGTTTATACCCAGAAGATGAAAAGACTTAAAAAAATATCTAAAATAGCCTTGATTTACTTACAAGTAATAAAAACCATGTGTTTTGATTCATTGGGCCACATCTATACCAGTTAACATCTTGTTAAAAATATATTTTAATGTTTCATCGCCATTTATGAACAAGTACCCAAGCGTATTTTCTTCCAAATCAATTTACTTTATGAACTTTTTACTTTTTTCAAATTTATTTGAAAGTTCCTGGGATGGAAAATATCCTTGTCAGTCTCTTATTTTGCTCTCTGTGCGCGTGATTCCCAGGCCGAGTGCAGAGAAGCACCTGTTTCCGCGCGCGCCTGTGACACATTCCTCACGCGCTGATAAGACTTGCGGATTCATGTTGAGAGTTCACAAAAACCAGGCCGGAAAATGTCCATATGAAGAGAAATATCCATTTGTTTGTGCCCTGACTTACTTAAGCAAAACCGTGCCAAGCATTCCTTGCTTTATTTGGCTTTTTATCCACTGTGCTCCTAAAATAGGCTTACATCGCCAATTGTATTAGACAAACAGCACATCTGCAAAATGTAATTAATATTTGATAAGTTTGATATGCAACCTTTAACACTCTCGCCCTCTTTCCTCCCAGCTGTCCGTGCAGATCGAATGAGAGGGGGAAGGAACAAGTTTGGTCCCATGTACAAGCGGGACCGTGCCCTGAAACAGCAGAAGAGAGCTTTAATCAGAGCCAGCTGCTTTAAAATAGAGGCCAACCCATCCCTCCTGTCCAGCACCCAGATTGAGTACCCGCATCCCGGATCACTCTCAGGTCTCCATCCCCCTTCTCTGTCCTCTCCGGAGTACGACTGCCCCCCTCTCTGCCCCCCGGCCCTGGGTGTTGCGCTGCAGAGCTATGGCTCATTCCCGGCTCAGTACCAATACACTGCTCCCTCTTTACAGAGCAGATCGATTAAAGCTGAATACCCAGACGCGTACTCCAGTTCACCTGACTCCTCTTTAGGGTACCCGTACCCTGACGGCTGCATGCCTGCGTCCCCACACACCAGCCCCATGAACCCTGGCTTGCCCCCGCTGGTGCTAGAGCTGGCCAGCTGTGATCCAGATGAGGAGCAGGTATGAGATATATCATCTGGAGGTAGAAATTAATTAGTTCACATAAAAAGTGAAAAATCTACTTTATTTATTAACCCATAAAAATGACTTTTGTTGGTGCTTTTGTTTTTCAGGTTCATTTAGTCAGATTAAATGACTTGAGATGTTACTAAACTAAGCACAGGTTTGTTTACCTGAAAAATCCCTTTTTCTAGAAATGAGAAATTGAACAATAATTCAAATATTGTGTCTTATAAAAAAGAAAGTCTTTACAAACCTGTATGACATTCTTTTGAATGCAAAAGATGATTTTAAAATACATTGGACCCCACCGACTTACTTTTGCCACTTTTGTCATACAGGTTTGGAATAACTTGAGCAAAGTTTGCCGCAATGTTTATTTTTGGGTGAATATTTCACCCTTTAAAGGGAGGAGAATTCTGGGATTTAAAAGCGTGCACAGTTTGATTCAAACCTTTGGTATTTCTAACATATGTGGTCAAAACAGATCAAAGACAAGTGTAACATTTTACATTTTTATATATTTTAACGAAGTGGATGTTCTATTTTTTAGTTTAATAATATAATATTTTTGTATCACTGACAATAAAAATACTTTGCATTTAAGTTCAACATTTTCTAATACAACAGTACAAAAAAACAATACAACAATACAAGAATCAAAAGTTGTATCTGTTAAGAATATTTAATGGACCTGAGCTAACATGAACTAACAATGAGCAATTACCAAAACATTACCATTACCATTAATAAGTACTTTAACAAATGTATTGGTCATTGATAGTTGATGTTATTTAATGCATTAACTAGCATTAGCTAATAGAACCTTATTGGAAAGTGTTTTCTTTAATATTTCGTATTTTGAGGGTACTAAACAATATTCGCCTCTAAATTTTGCAACATTTATTTCTCTATAAAATAATCCATTAAAAATGTACTGTTTTTCAATTGATGCAGTTTTTAAGTTAAAAGCAGAGCAAATTGATTTAATACCACACACCATTCTGATACATTTATTTCTCAATTTGACTTAGTTGCTCTGTGTTTTGCTTTATGTTTGCAGTTGAGAGGGAAGATCTGTGCATACCTTCACCAGGAGCAAAGTGGGAAGGGGAAACTGGAGAAACCGCGGCCGTTCAGCCTGTTGTGTGTCATGGCGGATCAGACATTATTCTCAATAGTCGAGTGGGCAAGAAGCTGTGTCTTCTTCAAGGAACTAAAGGTACTGCTCTGAGATAAGACAAAGTGTGTGTGTGTGTGCTTATACATGTGGACACATCTCTGATCATCCAAATTATCATTCTGGAGTGTTTTGTCTATTACTATTTTGGAGAAAGTCTGCTATTTTGTCGCCAAACCACGTATCTTACTGAAAGATAACATTTAGGGACGCCAAGACATTCAGATATTGTGAATGTTTTGTTGTAGCATGTTTGTCAAGCAGCTTTAAAAGTAAGATTACATTTTAATGTTTAGATTTTAGTGGTGGTATCGCTGATATGTGTCAAAGTCCAAATTCTTGCTCAATTTCCAAAAAGGTTTGGATGGATGTTAATATCCTGAGAGGAATTTTGGCAAAAAGGCATCAGATGTGAAGTTGGAAGCTCGAATTTGGACACTCAGTTGCTATTCACATCAGGGAGTGTTGCAAATCACAAAAGATTTGTTGTTGCTGTGATTCCGAAACAGATACAGTGTTGACATACATAGAATTTGCTCTCTCAAAGCTCTCACCTCTTATAAATGTCTTAATCATCGGTCTCGACTCATATTAGACGGAATATTCGGTCGATAAATGACTGCATGCTCGAATGAATTCAAGCAAATAATGTAGAATTTCAAACTTTGATTTTGCACATGCACACCTGCATGACCGTCGCATATTTTTCGTACACTTCATTCCATTCTGCAGTCATGGCAACTAGCGTTCTGCGATTGCGAGCATGAAATGTGTCAGAGTTTGAAAACACATGCCAGTGACTGACTCCTGCAGACACAACGCTTTCAGAAACACTTAATTACATTCCGTACCGCAGTATGTTCCGGACTGCTGAAAGGTATCGTGCGATGTGGAAAACTTGCATTTGGATTGAAAAGGGTTTTGTTAAACTCTATTTAGTGCGTGTTTGTGTGCATACTAGGGAGGGTTTGTGAATGAGTCTGACACTTTGTGTCCACAAATGCGAGAGAGGTCAAGTTATCAAAAAGCTGTGGATTAGATGTAGATATACGGTTTGAGTAATTGTGTCTGGGCTGTGGTTGATATATGTAGCGCTACGCTTCTATTAGAGCTTTACTGCTGCCCACTACGTGTCAGAATACTGACACAACGTGGCCTTCAAAATGCAGCGCACTGTACACGGGTGGAGGATTAGTGGGGGAGGAAGACGAGAGACCGATGAAGGATGAGAGGTGAGAAGGTGCGAGAGGTCATCGTTTGACGCTCATAAATACAGCGCATTCGATGTGTGCTCGACGGCTGCTCGTCACAAGGACTCTCATTCCCTCGTTTTATGATGTCTATCCGCTTAGCTGTTCCTCTGCATGCAAGGGTTGTATTTCTTTGGCTTTTAGAGTCAAAGGTGATGTGCTTGAGCGTGTGCCGTGTGCTACGAGTTGAGTAAAACCGCCTGAATGTCACACATTTATTGATGTTTAGGGTTTTTGAGACTTTTTATTGAGAGGAGAAATTCTAACAAGGCTTTGAAATGATGATTATTTAATATTCTTAGATCATATATGAAATACCTTTTGCTTTTCGTGAACAGTCATCGATTTCCTATTCGCAGCTATATGATCTAGTCTGTATACAGTTTCTGAAGCTTTTATGGAAGCCAGGCTTTCTCACATACACTCTCACTCACACACAAGCTCTGAGATCTCAAATCAAACCATTCGCTCGACTCTATTTACAGTCTTCATGTCATTCCAAACCTGACTTTCTTTCTTCTGTGGAGCTCAAAAGAAGATCTTTTGAAACATGTCTCTGTGTTTTGTCCATACAATGAAAGTCAAAGGTATCCAATGATGGACTTTCATTGTATAGACAGAAACACTTTTCTTTCAAAATATCTTCTTTTGCGTTCAACTGTTTTTGTCCATACTGTAGCATGTTCAAAATGTTGTTGTGTTGTGGATAACAATGTGCTTAACATTGCACTTTATTCATTTTTGTGTTACGAACTGTTATTGGATGTTGGAGTTGAATGTGAAAAGAGGCTCCGCCCCCTGTGTGTGTGTAAGGGGAAACAGAGAGAAGGGGGGTCAGAAGAGTGCTGGTTCCAGTGCGCTTCTCTTAAAAGTCGCGGTGTTGTACGGCGTGGGTTGTTAAACACCCCTTTTGCATCAAAACGCCTCGTCTGTGAACGTTACAATACCATGAGAGTCAATGGGGTCCAAAACAACACTGGACCCCATTCATTGTTTTTTTTTTTTTAGAATTATTTCTATGCTATTATAGTATTTGTTAATGTCAAAGTTGTTAGTTTTAGTAATTTTGTTACATGCTTCATTTCAGTTATAGTTGGTACTTCACAATACTTCAACTTTATTTATTTATTTATTTTTATTTGAGCAACATTTCAAATTTTTGTTTGTTTGTTTTTTTAACTTTATGTTTTTCATAGAATATTTGTTTATTCAGCTTTATTTCAATTAACAGAAACACATTTTCATAGTTTTAGTATATAATTTAACAACACTGACCCCATTAAATGTCATTGTATGTACAAAAAAACACAGATTGTGTGTTTCACAGATAAAAGACAGTCACACGGGTTTAGGATGACATGAAGGTGAATAAATGATGACAGCATTTCTGAATGAACTATCCTCTTCCATTACAATATCATGCGTTAAATCAGTATCATGGCCTGATGCTGTAAGCATGTAATAACTCTTAATTTCTCCTGATTTAGGTAGGAGATCAGATGCGACTGCTGCATAACTGCTGGAGTGAGCTGCTGCTTCTCGATCATATCTGCAGACAGGTGCATCATGGGAGAGACAACAGTCTGCTACTCATTACAGGACAGGAGGTGAGTATTTCCAGCCGTCATCAATATAGCACAATAATATCACTACGTAAAAGCTTCATTGTTTGTAGAAAAGCAGAACATGAGTGTAGTGAAGGTGCTGTGTGCTGTAGGTGGATCTGTCGGCCGTGTCTGACGCGGGACCTCCTCTGGCTAGTATGGTGCAGAGAGGACAGGAGCTGGCCAGGAGACTGCAGCTGCTGCAGGTGGACAGAAGAGAGATGGCCTGTCTGAAGTTCCTCTTCCTCTTCAACCCCAGTGAGTACGACTGCATCCTATTCACACACTGCACTACATACTTTTAAGTACATACAGAGACACAATGACAGTCTGCAGAGTGACAGAATGTAATTGAAGAAAAATTATGCAAAACACAAAGGGTTGTGGGAGATATGTAGCCAACAACAGGTGTGATTGCATATTTGAATGCATATTTTATTTTAGTTGTTAGACGTTTTATTCCACTGAATATAAAGTAGGTTTATGTTTTAATGATGAATTTTGTATAGTCATAGACTTTAAAGCAGTGGTTCTCAACTGGTGGGCCTCAGCAAACTTCATGATGTTTAAGATTATTTAAAATATAAACAAGCATTAAAACAAACTGAAGCAACGAAAAGTCAAGACATTTCCTATTTTAATGGAAAAGTCATAAATTAATGAACTCTTATAACCTCATGAGCATTTTTATACATTATATATATATATATATATATATATATTTTTTTTTTAGTTATGCTCCAAAATGTCATCATGTAGAAATGAATAAAATAAAAATAGAATAAAACTATAAATAAAATAAAATGATATAATAAATATAATAAAATAAAAATATTATAATATTATAAAATAATAAATACTCTTATTCTTAGTCCATAATAAAGGGGATCATACCCTTGTCATTATACAAATTGATGTCCTCATTTGTCACAAAACGCGCGCACACACACACACACACACACACACACACAAAAACACACACCTCTACTGGGACTATATGGCTATGTTCAGACTGCCCAAATTCGATTATTTTCTCTCATATATGACTCTGTTTTGTTTTTTTCATAATAACACAACCCACATGAAATCTGTTTTTTTTTTTAGATTCTGATTTGGGCCACTTCCATATGTGATGCTAAATCTACTGAGACTATATGGCTATGTTCAGACTGCCCAAATTCGATTATTTTCTCTCATATATGACTCTGTTTAGTTTTTTTCATAATAACACAACCCACATGAAATCTGTTTTTTTTTTTAGATTCTGATTTGGGCCACTTCCATATGTGATGCTAAATCAGATACAAGTCAGAAGTTTTGCAATGCAAGCTCATTCTGAATGGTCATATCGGATTTCATGCAACTTTTACACCACTTTAGATCAACATTAGTCACAATTCTGCGCTGACGGGAGTCACTCCAAAGAATTTACTTTTGTCAACAGTAGTGTTTCAAAACACTGCTTAGAAAGCTTTGAATAGTTTGCGAATCATTTGTATGCAACCAGAGGTTCGGAGAGCGTATCAAACGTATGAAACCAAATTCACTTGATTTCATTAAACGAGGCTCCGTTACGTCACCACTGTTCCGTTCGTCGCTGGGGTGGGGGGGGTGACCAGTGTCTATGGTTTTTACCTGTTTTATAAACATGTAGGCATTTTTAATGACAAATTTGTGCCGTGTGTGGCGTGAGAGAGCCATGGCTTGTCAACATAGCAACTAAGGGGGGCAGGTCTTTGCGTAGGGTCAATTAAAAGGAAGAGTAGTAGTTAATAGTCTTATATTGACCTGTTTAGCCAAGCCCTCCATAGATCAAACAAAAAAGCAAAGAAAATGAATGAGGACACTTCAAATTTAATGGTATTAGATGCTTAGTTACGACATCTGTTAGATTATACTTTCAATAAAACATTTACAATGGGTTGTAAAGCTGTTTTTATGCATGTTTGGCCTGAGTTTTTAATGCATTCACACAGTTTTGACCAGCAGGCGTCACCAGTGTGAGGTGTTTAGAGTGCTTTGAAACAATAATATTGAATTGATTCAAAGCTTTGAAAAGTTTCATTTCTTATTTCCTTTTTCTCATACTTGTCATCCTCCTTTGCATGCTTCCGCAGAACATCAGTGTTCAACGCTGATTCCCTTTCGAGCGTTTACTCTACATTTGCGAAGCATTCGCAGTGGGAACTCCTCCCCTTCTCTGAATGCTTCGCAATGTCTCATTCCCGCTCTCAGGGAACTGAGGTTATGATAGTAAACGAAGACGTTTCAGTGTCCTCCATGTTTACATCCATATGACAGCTTCCTGCGCGCCATCTTGTTATTGTTCTTTTGAGCACAAGTGTCAGTTCTAGACCGTGATCAGTTCACACTCGAATCTGATACTCGTCACATTTAAAACAATAAAGTGAACATCCAAACTAAAGAAAAAGCAATAGATGGGAATGTAGCCTGTAATGATTTGTCTCTTGTCTGCAGATGTGAAGCTCCTGGAGAACCAGCAGTTTGTGGAGAGCGTTCAGGAGCAGGTGAACAGCGCTCTGCTCGAGTACACGCTCTACTCTTACCCTCAGTGTCTGGACCGCTTCAGTCAGCTCATACTGCGGCTGCCTGAGGTCCGATCGCTCAGCGCGCAGGCCGAGGACTTCCTGTGCTACAAGCACCTGTGCGGAGAAGTGCCGTGCAACAATCTGCTCATAGAAATGCTTCACGCCAAGAGGTCTACCGCCGTGTGAAAGGGACACTGCTTTGAGTTTCAGCCACATGCGCAAAATGAATGGTGAACAGATTTCAGGCAATTCTTTCTTACCTTATGTGATGAATGTACAGAATTTTCTCATTTGTATTCTTTTAAAATCATTTAAGCATGACAATCATTGGTGGACGTGGAGATGTTTTTTTCTTCGTGCTGTTATTCTCTAGGCCAGGGATCCTCAAATCTGGCCCAAGAGATCCACTTTACTGCTGAGTTTAGCTCTAACCCTAATCAAACACACCTGAGCAAGCTAATCAGTGTCTTCAGGATCATTAGAAAATCACAGGTAGGTGAGTTTGATCAGGGTTGGAGCTAAACTCTGCAGCGCATTGGCCCTCCAGGGCAAGATTTGAGGAACCCTGCTCTAGGCTATAAAGGTAATTGCAAAGCGTGATCTCTGTAGTCTAAAGCCTCATACACACCGGGACGATTATCGTGCACGCTTATCGCCGACGTTTTTCGATGCGTCTTTTGTGTTCATACCCAAGCGATTTTTGCTGGCGATGAGCCGAGTGAACGTGCAAATTCACTCCCTGAGATTAGATGGCGCTTAATGAAAAACAGAAATACCCCGGTACACATCGAATCCTATCTGATCTGCAATTCCGCTCCATGACAACTCCCTCTTATCGAGATTTTTGTAGTCGCTGTCGCGTTTGTCATTTAGCCCTTTGTGTTCAGACACCAATGAGACCAGCAGCTCTACATTCATCTTGCCTCGATGCATCTTCTTGGTCTACTTACTTCCTCTTCGTCGTTAGGTATCAATGGGTGCTTGGCAAGACCGTTTTGTGCTTGAGCGCCACCAAGTCTTGTTTTACTGTAACTTCAGCAGCTCCAGGCACGTGAACAAAAGCGCCAATCTCATTGGCCAGCCAGTTTTTAACACGGCGCGTCAAACCAAAAAAACGAGCCTGAGGCGTTTAATAAAAAAAATGACGCTTTTACGTGTCGGTGTGCACACTCACATTGGCGGCCTGTTTTTAGTCACGAGGCATTTAACGATTGGCGATAATCGTGCGATATTCGTCCCGGTGTGAACAAGCCTTAAGAACGATGTTTCATTTGAACGCTTATTTATGTATCTGTTATTTTATCTTAATGCTCCTGTGCTTTGAATGGATGATGAGTATTGTAATTTCTTTGTTTTCAAATACATTTATTTAGTAGGTATTTAAAAAAACATTCCAAAAGGGCTTGTCCAACAATGAATCAAATGAAAAAAAAGGTATTTATTGAAATTATATAATTAACAGTATCAATTAAACTATTTAAAGCACTTTTTTAAACATAGATTACACATTTATTTGTCTTTCCATTTAAGTGAAAAAAATTGGTCGCAATAAAATAAAATAAACAACACGTCGCAGTTGTATGAGGACGGTGTGTGTGGCAGTCTAAAAGCAATCTTACTTTGAATGGGCATGTTTCTAAAGACAGACATGCTGCTCCACTCTGAGTGTCTCTTCAGTGTGCCAATAAAAAGAGGTTATGGGAAGGTCAGAAAACATTCACACATGTTGCCACCTTTGTAAGCGCATAAAGAGAGAGTGCTTCTTTTAAAATCCATTTGAACCAATTATTCTTCTATTCATTTTTATTCTAATCAAATAAAATGTCCTGTGTATCATTTAAAAAAAAAATCTATATTCATAAATGATTACAGAGATACACACTTTCCACATCAAAACAAACAAATTAGTTTTAATAGTGAAAAAAAGTAATACGGCATTTTATATGCATTGTATAAAAATAGGTAATGCCTATTAATTATTTACATTTTTACGTCATTTCAATTGGGTAGTAGACTTACAGCATGAATAAACCAAAAACAAACCATTAAATATAAATGCTGTTATGATAAGGTAATCTTCACATACTTGCTATTTGAGCACTAAAGACTTGTTTTTTATAAAAAATTAAATTATGTGTTATTGAAATTATATATTGATACTTTGAACAGTCTCTTCAGAAAGATCAAACAGCTGGCAGGTTTCAATGTCCACAGTTTTCTGATTCTTCAAAATATTGAATGTAAATCTCCACGGATTGGCTGCTCGTTTCCAACCGAATTCAAAAATCACTAACAAGTCTGGCCACGATAAATGGTGTGATGCTCTTTGTTGTCCTTTTTTAGTACTACGAGCCTTTGTACTCTGACGACATCTATACATTATAAAATGATTGAGAAGTCTTTATGTGCCATGCTGAGCACAGTCTCATTGAGCGTTTACTGAAAGAGTTGTTTCATGTTAATCAAAAAACATTTACTCACTCAGCACAGACTGAGCTCTGGGAACGAGACGGCCTGCAGGATTGCGGAGGAGGCAGTGTGTGCTCCTCCACAGAAAGAGCTACGTCTTCATCCCAGGATAAGACACGAGTCCATGCAGAACTGTAGTGTAGTTTTCCCCTCAACAGCCTGTGGTGAAGCAAAAAAAAGAAAGAAATAGCAGTACTTACCATAGCAGTATTTTGATGGCATAATTTAAACATATCAAAGCTTTATTCCGTCATGCTATTTGGACCATTTTTAAGCTCAGTTCTCAATGGATTTAAACTGTTCGGCCAACAGCATTGGTTTTAGATTCAACTGTTGTCTATTCTAATATTAATTTCTTTTTATTTATCACATATTTGTTGAGAAGTGACAAAGCTTTTCGCTTATCCTGCTAGTGAAGAACTAGTGCTTTGGTGTGGACACACTTTATCTTGCAACAAGTTCATATGAAACAGTTCTTTACCTGAGGGCTTAGAGGCTGTCAGCTGAACCACCTGAAACAAAAGATAATGCTGTAATATCAAGTCAATTTGATTTGTATTGAACTTTTCACAATACACACTGTTTCAAAGCAGTTTACATTTTGCAACTATATAAGCAAGTAAGCAATTGAGATTATTTGTTTAGTGAATATCACCCTACTGTATGTTTGCAGAGAAAGTTGCATATGCTTATATATGCAATAATGCAACATTATATAAAGAGCTGCACGATAATACAGTTACATTTTTGGACGAGAATTGAGATTTACTATAGTAAATATCACTTTACTTGAGTGCACAGTAGGTATGCGGATAAAGTTGGATATAATATATATATATTTATATTTATATATACACACACACACACACACACACACAGAGTTCTCGCATGAAACTCTAGATGGCGCAGTCCGATAGGTCTAACTCAATGATCTAATGACATCATTATCACATGGCAGCTGATTGGTTCTCTCCTGTATCGGTAGCCAATGAGCTCGCTGCTCAACATTCAAATATACGACTAGTGCTTGCCGTAGCAGCTGCAGCTTGCTTCAGAAACCCTTCACCTTCCCCAGCTCCACCTGTATTGATCTGCTACGAGATGATTCATGAATGCTATATGCGGGTTATTTTATGTATGTTATATTTGCAGCAGCAATATTTCTTACATGCTCACAGCAGCATGTTGTTATTAGAATATTTCTTTATGTGAGTATACAATATGTAGGATGTACTATATATATATATATATATATATATATATATGCAACTTTTAATATATCGCTGGATAATATAGTTATAGTACTACATTATAGTTGTAGTAACGATAATATAGTTTACATTTTTATTGATATACAGTAACAATAAAGCATTTGAAATTTGCTATATAATACATTGCTTAACATGAGTGTACTGTATGTGTCCAGGTAACGTTGGATTTATAACAATTGGTTGTAGTGACAAGCCTAATTACTATCTGATGATGTGAAAAATATCAGTGAAAAATATGTGTGGTTTGCAGCTTACCTGACTTATGTTAGCTGGTTTTAATGGGAAACTCACAATATGGTCCTCTTTAAACCGTTCTAACATATAAAGAGGAAAGGACAGAGATGTTACATGCAAGCAAATCTGTTTTAAGTTTCATGTTGACTAAAAGTAACACCAATTTAGCTGCAGATGGTCGATACGGATGAGTTTCACGCACCGTTCTTAAAGACGAGCGAGTTGGCTGTGGAAGTGGTGATGGGAGTCGAGCTCTCGCTGCTCTCTGGGCTGGAATGAGTCGGCAGGCTGTGTACCCATGAAGCACTGGGAGATTTTTGGGAGGGCAAGAAGCTGATAGGCTGTGAACAGTTCTGCAAGAGGAAATTACATCAAAAGTGAGTACAATAACAGAGAAACAGATTTAAACTGTTCAACTATTTAAATGAACAAAAATAAGGTCTTACAGTAAATGACAAAGCTTTTCGCTTGTCCTGGATTCTTCTTATTGCATTTCGCACCTACATTACACGCATAAAACATCCAGAAACAGTATTATGTTGCAATTTAGAAAGGAAATCACTCAACTTCTTCGAAATATAAGATTAGAAATATAAGAAAAATATAAACTGATAGCTGATGTTATCAGTGAGTCATACCTCACTGTTGTAAACCGCATACACCAGAAAAATATACAGGCCCTAGAATGAGAGGAGACATTTAATGAAATAACATGGACGCTCACTCATGCTAGTGAGTAGAATGTTAACAACACTGAGCAAAGTAACTTTTAAACTTTATAGTCACTAAAAGATGTTTATATGATCATTTATAATGGTGTATATGGGTCATTCTACTGTTCGTTTTGCAAACATGTCAAAGCAATAATACATGAATAAAAATAAAATGCAAAATATTGTGTCAATCTCAGCAATTTACGAGTCATATTTCATCTCCAAATATAATTCTCTAAAATAAAAATTATATTCTTCATAAAGAAAATGAAGCCTATATTTGGGCCATAAATCATCTTCCGGGATGATCCACTTGGGATTTAATTAAAACAACATTTAATTTTTTTTTTATTATTAATTAAATTTTTTGCATTACAGTAACAAGAATTTGGGAAAGTGGAAATATGTTGCATTGTAATGAAAATAATGTCACAATGCAATTTTTAATGCAAAATATAATGAAAATTCACAGTGCTATATGGAAAATAATTTCTAATTTTTCTTTTCGATTTTGTGTTATAATATATGGGTTTGTTTCAATCAATTATTGTGTTTAGAGATTAAGCAACAGAAAATAAACAGTTTGAAATAATTTCAATAAAAATAATAATATAATAAACATTAAATAAATTTTAGTTTTCTAGGCCAAAACATTATACTTAAAATATAGTTTACTCAGATGTCTGAAGATTCAGTGTCTGGGGTGTAATAAACAGTATCATTAAAACAGTAAAAAATAACCAGGAGAAACCTTGTTTTTGGAGGTTTAGCTCAAATCATAAAAGGTTTATTCTTAGATCTTGTTAGCACAGAATCAGCCATATATTACAGCTAACAGGAATGTTCCATATACTTCCTGCATCTTTACGCTTGCTGCTCTCCCAGACCTCTACTATAAAACATTCAAGATAGATCTGCACTGAAGAGTTTCCTTGCAGTGATGGACTCTGCTCATGTGTCTCCTCCTCTCTGTGTGTCTCCCTCATTTTCTCTATCTGTCTTCTGCTTCTTTTATCTTTTTCCCAGATGCACACAGTAAATCTACATTAACAAGGTCTGGGAGGGAATTTATAGACATGGGAGGAAGAAAGAGACAGTAAAAGAGAGCTACATGAAGCTGAAAACCGAGAGAGGAAGTTCATTTCAACCATGTTGATAGACTGGAGTCGGATTAAGAGGAAGGCAAAACATGCATGGTTGAGTAAGAGCTGGCCGATTTTGACAAAAACGATAAACATAATTATTTTTGTCAATACTTTGTCAATAGACATCATGCATTTATTGAACTGTAACCTTATTTTCAACAGTGTATTTCCTTGAACTTGAAATATTATTCAACTGAAAAAAAAAACGAACGCAAATTTAACAAGAAATTATAATTCATATTTATATTATCGCAAGTAACTAAAATATTTACAACACTCCAGTGTTTGCAGAGTTTGTAATACAAGACAAAACAACAGCATTGAGAAACTGAATGCAGCAGAATAATCAATTCATCTTAATTTTTTTGTTATCATAACCACTGGAAGCCAAAATCGTAACCGAAAATAAAATGTGAATAATCGCCCAGCCATAGTAGAAGTGCTGAGTGTTACCTGAAAAGCACTGAGTGTGATGAACACATAGGCCACGACGACAGACAAGTGTACCAGCACTCCACACAGCCAGGTCAGACCTAAAACTGGTAACAAGATCAATACTGGCCGCGTCGCTGCCCTGCATGTGCACACAAACACACTATTAAACCTTCATATTACTGCACTGGCTAGGCTGCTCAGTTTTACATCAGTATGACAGAAACTCTGCTTCAAGGACACTCCAGTTCTCTGCTAATTATACAGACACTTCTGATTCATTTCTGCTCTTTCTTTATATGAAATATCCATATAACAGGACAAACAGAGGAGTAGCTGTGGCTATTTGTATCATATCTTCTCAAGTCCAGGTGGCTGATAGGAACAAATGAGTTACTGGCGGACAGGTGCTTCCTCTGTTCAACAAGATAAGAGAAAAACTAGAACTGTCTACAATAACGAGTAATGACTGGCTGATACTGCTTTTGTATATTAACTCTGGCCTGTATTTATTTCAAAGGCAGTTGAGTAGTGAAAAGAACTCACCAGGTAAGATCTAGCGTGTGAAGTTTCGAATCAGAACTAGGTGTCAGCCTTTTGGCTCTGCGACGTGCACTGGCCACTGTAACCATAACAACCCGAAAAAGCACCACACCATTGACCTAAGAACAGAGAACCATATCTCCCATCAGACACTGCTACAAGGAAGACCATATTTCAACTTTTAAAGGGTCTTATAATACATTTTCAGTATTTTTCAGCAGGTAAACTTATAATATTAGTGGAGTTCTGTCAGGACCGCTATCGTCGAAGATGATTGACAATTAGCATACAGTTTGGATTGGCGGTATGGTTCTGTTCTGGGCAAGAACTTCCTGCGCATCCATGCAGCCTAGCATGGATGAGAGCAGGGAGAGCAGCGATAACCCCCCAGGGTAAACAGAACAGAACCAACATAAATGTATTGCAGATATTGTTAAAGTTCAATAATGTTATGTACACATTTTAGAATTAGTCTGATTCAAGGAGAATCAGAAAGTTGAATCCTGACTGTCAGAGGGGGAGCTGGGGATGGAGGAGGGTAATTAGCTATTGAGCAATGCGAAAACTGCTGATAATACTGAGGGACCTTATATATGAATGCTTAGATAGGTGTCGTATTCTCATAGGTAGATGGGGATCAGCTGAGAGTCAGCTGATGCGAGCTTGACTAACGTGACCTGCCAGAACTAACGCTACGCTAGATTTTTGTGCCTTTGAGAAACACCCCTCTTCACGTTCACAGCAGGGGTGACATATTTTTGTAGGCCAAAACCTGGAAATTTGCTGGTGATTTGCTGAAAGTTGCATGTTATCATTTCCAGTTCCATCGCCTCAAATTAATTTAGTTTTTTGTTTAAATGCCTGAAATATTGTCTGTGGTGAACACAGGCTCAAGATAATTTCACGTTTTATTCTATGACATAAAATGCATCAGTAATGCCTCGCTTTGTGATTTTTTTTTAAAGCTTTTATTTGTCTTGGAAAAAGGCGGTTGCCAACAAGTGGCTAAATGGGACTACAGAGGTTGTCGAGACATTACAAATCATGTAAAACAGGTAAACTCATTTACTCACTGGTTGCTTTTACAGCCTCATTGTGTGTATAACTGCAGGCTTGCAAGCTATTATAACTCAAACTTTTAGGGAAAATGTTTTTTTAAATAAAAACTGAGTTGTCAGAAACTTAATGGTGGTAATGTTGAAGTCATGTGACCATTTATAGCACATGTTTAGCTTTGTACTCCTGCTATTTGTATTTAGGCTTCAAAATTCATTAATGTTGTGTTCATTTAAAATTAACATGATGTACAAAACACAGGTTCTTTTCTGCAACAATCCAAAAGCCAATGGAAAAATCCTACTGGGCTTTTGTCAGGGGAAGCAGGGTGATGCAAACTTCTGGCTTTGGCCTACAAAAATACATGGCCTACAATACTACAACACTATATTGCACGGGACAGTATCACAAATCACTATAGGATTACTAGATAGTTCAGAATGAGATGTTACTGCAACAAAGTTTCAATAAATCATCTTTTTGGGAGTTTACAGAAATTTGTTTAAAAGTAAATAGATCAAGTTCAAGATTTAAAAGAATATGGAAAATATGCTTCATGATGACATGATCCCTTAAACTGGTTTAATGTGCAAACAACCTTTAATTTTAATTTTAATTACATTTTTACAAATGAGATCTTTGCCATTTAATGCACACATTGCATTCGTACATTATGCATTTAGCTGACATTTTTGCATAAAGTGTCCTTTGCAGTCCAGCCTGATTTAAAGTCGCAGATCTTTTCTTCCACACTGAGACATACTTATTGGATTATCGAAAAAAGAAAATAGGGTGGGCCTATCCAGCTGTTGTTGATTGAATGGAGGGAGACCTGAATGACAGCTTACAGTTAATTGTAAGAAACAGACGGGTTTAAATGAACTAAATGATTGGAGAAGTCCAGCATGTCACCAGAAAAAAAGACTGTTGTTTCATGTGAAGACATTTTGTAATGACATTTTGATTAAACATTATACGGTTAAAACTAAACAAAAAGCAAACATGCACAGATGAATTGTTTACAAAAGGATCTATAAAATGCATTTAGGAAATAGATTTCATGCTGACTTTAAAACCATCGGAGCTGTACTGCATATACACTCAAAAGCAAATAAGAGCTCCATTGTGACAATTATTCTGACACACTTACTCAAGGAGCTGCACACTTGTGATATACTTACAGCCAAAACAAAGAGCACAGGCCCTGCAAAAGCCCAAATAACATGCGACTGAAGGTTCAGCCAGCAGTGCTGCTGTGCTTTATACCGATCCAAAGTGGATGCCAAGGTTACAGCGACTATAACAACCGGCAGCCCTAAGAAAGACAAAGCAAATACAGACACAATGCATGAGAGGAAGGTTAATCAAACAGAATATGAGTCATAATGATTTACACATACAGACGGTTCTCACCCCAGCCCAGCACATAGTACAGCTTCATTCTCCTCTCCTCGCTGATGTTAACAGAGACCACTTTACTCCAGAGCATCAAGCCCTCCACCAGCATCCAGCAGAAAGATGACAGGAAAAACAGATGCAGGAGCACCGTCACCAACCAACAGACTTCCTGCTCCACATCAACATACACATACTTTATTCAAATTCAAATATTCAATATTCAAAACATGTCCATATCTGATATCACTACATCTACATCAGAAATGTTTACTTGAATGCAAAAATAGCATTTAAATTGGTTTTCTCTTTTTATTAATCAAAATATATTATTAGACTGTTACATAGAAATATAAATAGGAACAAGTTTGGGGTCGGTAGGATTATTATAATTTTTTTTTTTTAACGAAAAAAGTATTTTATGCCCACCAAGGCTGCATTTATTTGATCAAAACATACAGTAATAATGTGAAATATGATTACAATTAAAAATACCATTTTTTTTTGTTTCAATATATTTTAAAATGTAATTTATTTCTGTGATGAAAAGCTTTACTCCAGTCAGTGTCACATGATCCTTCAGAAATCATTCTAATATGCTGATTTGCTGCTCAAGAGACATTTCTGATTATTACCAATGTTGAGAACAGCTGTGCTGCTTAATATTTTTTTGTGGAAAACATGAAACAAAGTTTGTAACACTTTTACATGTTACTCTTTGGGGAAGTTGTGGCCTAATGGTTAGAGAGTTGAACTCGTAACCCAAAGGTTGTGGGTTTGAGTCTCATACTGGCAGGGATTGTAGGTGGGGGGAGTGAATGTACAGCGCTCTCTTCCACCTTCAATACCACGACTGAGGTGCAAGGCACCAAAACCCCAACTGCTCCCCAGGTGCCACAGCATAAATGGCTGCCCACTGCTCTGGGTGTGTGTACACGGTGTGTGTGTTCACTGCTGTGTGTGTGCACAATACTTGGCCTCACGTCACAAATGTATTTAATTATTTTTTTTTATATAAAGTCACTTTTGAATGGTTGTGTGTAATTTACCTCTGAAGAAATCACTACTATGTGGTAATTTCACAGTTGTTTCCCTACTTTTTATCAACACATACACTGTATGTTGACAGATATAGAAGTCACACCTGGTTTCCCGAAGCCCAGTCGCTGAAAATAAGAAGTAACTGAGCTACAGCCAGCGCCACTATCAGGTTTTTGTGAACTGTAGTCCGATCTGACTTTGGAACGCTAGAGGGAGACAGAGAGCAACACATAATGCAATGCCAGGTAAGACTCTGCTATGAGCCACACTATACAGTTGAATGTTTTGCTTTGTTTTCTCACCCAACAGCCACAAAGAGAATAAATGTGAAGATGAGACTACACAGAGACACACCACAGCCAATCAAACTGAAGATCTGCAGGCCTGTCTCATCTTCATTTCTCTAAAACACACACAAAGAAAATTCAAACCGGATTTGAATTTTGATGTACTACTGATTTACAAAAAAGTATAGTGCTGTAAGTGTTTTTTAATATGGATTACCCACAAAATATTACACACTCATTAAATATGACATAAATATGCCTTCTGTAGATTTTTTTATTCGGCCTAAATGTATATTGGTTCAATTATATTTAACTATATATTCAAACGACATACACACTTTTCTGGCTCTTTTAATTGAACTCTTTCTTTTCTGTAGTGGTCAGACTCTGCTTCTTTATGTTTATCTGCAACCAGGGTCGCTATATTTTAACAAAAAAAAATATTTTAGTAATATATTTAGGCAAATGTGAACTGAAACTGAAATAAAAAAAAATAATAAGCTAATTCAAAAATAAAAAAATAAAAGGTAATCCAAAATATTAACAAATACTATATTACTAAATACATATAATACTAAAATAACTTTCTGCAACTACACAAACCTGTTTTTCATAAATTAATAATTATTGGTCAAATTCATGTACAGTATCCAGTCTTTATACCATGATTTTTTCATCTATTACAGGTACTGCTTAATACCTTACCTGAACTTCGGAGATCTGTAACAGCAAGGCAAAATTGGTAGTGTGGTTACAGGAACAGGAAGTTGAGTTATTCAGAGAGGAAATAAAGGTGCAACCCTTTGTTGACCACCCTCCCCGATCTGGCCTGAGGTGTCAAGACAAAAGAACAAGATTTCATCAGTTATACAAAACATAAATGAGAACATTTGAGAATTTACAAAATACAATAAATGTAAGTACATGAAAATTACTTACATTAGGTCAAAATCCCAAAAAGAACAGATAGGTGTCAAATTCTGTGAACTGTTCTAAAGAGTGAAAAAAAAGAAGCATTGTAGCTGAAGTCAGGCATGACTATCCAACAACACACTAGATTCAATCCTGATCAATCCTCATTTTAAACAGTTCTCCTCAAATGACAAATCCTATTGAAATCTTCACAAATACTACTGTTCAGAAATTTTGGGGAGCGTTATGGTTAATGGTTAGCGAGTCAGACTCGTAACCCAAAGATTGCCGGTTCAAGTCTCGTACCAGCAGGGATCGTAGGTGAGGGATGTACAGCACTCTCTCCCACCTTCAATACCACAACTGAGGTGCCCTTGAGCAAGGCACTGAACCCCCAACTGCTCCCAGGGCACCTGCAGCATAAAAAAAAATGGCTGCCCACTGCTGTGTGTGTGGACTTTGGATGGGATAAATGCAGAGCAATAATTCCTAGTATGGGTCACCAATACTTGGCCATGTCACTTCACTTTTAAAATTTTCTTCAGCAAGGATACATTAAATTGCTCAAAAGTGACAGCAA
This sequence comes from Sinocyclocheilus grahami, assembly GCF_001515645.1. Taxonomy (NCBI): domain Eukaryota; kingdom Metazoa; phylum Chordata; class Actinopteri; order Cypriniformes; family Cyprinidae; genus Sinocyclocheilus; species Sinocyclocheilus grahami. The sequence continues at coordinate 189,949 of NW_015506071.1, forward strand.
AAACATTTATGATGTTACAAAAGATTAATCAAAATTGATAATTAGAAAATTTTTCTTGAGCAGATTATTAGCATATTTGAATGATTTCTAATCATGATGTGATGTCCGTAGAGGCCTCCAGAGCGCCCACCCCTCCTCCCCGTTGGATGTTACAAGGCGCGCCTTCCGGGAGGGGGAGGTAAAGTCACACCCATGGTCAGCTCTGTGTTCCTGTTTTGTGTTTTTCTCATGTGCTCTCCATGACCTAGTTTTCCCTTGTGTGTTTCATGCCCTTATGTGGTTCTTCCTGTTCCTGTTCCTATTGAGTTCCATTTGTTTCAGCTGTGTCTTGTTAATTCCCTCGTTCAGTTACATTTACTTAAGCCCAGTGTTTCCTGTGTCTAACGTCCTTTGTTAAATGTCATTCCAGGTGCTACGTGTGTGTTCCTTGTGGTTTCGATAAATAAAGACTGTATTTATGGTGATTCTCCTACGTGCTCCTCGTTCCTCGCTCCAACACAGTAGCAGTTGTGACAGAACAAAGGACCAAAACAAACAGTAAGCGGCACCCCTTCTCCTCGTTTTTGTTTCCGTTTCTGAAAGTTTTCTTTTTCCCTTTTCCCTGTGGTGATGGAGATCGCCGCGAGATTCTCCGCCCTAGCCAGCAGGGATCTCCCGTTTGTGGAATTCGCCCGGGAATTCTGCGAGCTCGCCGTCTTGACGGCGTTGGATGACGCCACAATAAATTCTTTGTTCTGGATTGGGGCCAATTACTATCGCCCCGTGGGAAGGGATCCTCCGGTGTTTGGAGAGTGTCCGGCTCCGATCCAGGACCGCTCCTGTCTCAAGCCTGCCGGCCGCTCCGCAGTCAAGCCCACCGGCCCCTGCACTCTCAAGCCCGCCGGCCGCTCCAGTGTCGGCTCCAGCCCCTGAGTCCGCTCCAGTGTTGGCTCCAGTCCCTGAGTCTACTCCAGTGTCGGCTCCAGCCCCTGAGTCTGCTCCAGTGTCGGCTCCACCCCCTGACCAGAGCCCCGAGAGGGCTCCTGCTCCCACGTCCAGCCCCGAGAGGGCTCCAGTTCCCAAGTTAAGCCCAGAGAGGGCTCCTGTTCCCAAGTTAAGCCCAGAGAGGGCTCCTGTTCCCAAGTTAAGCCCAGAGAGGGCTCCTGTTCCCAAATTAAGCTCAGAGAGGGCTCCTGTTCCCAAGTTAAGCCCAGGGAGGGCTCCCGTTCCCACATCCAGCTCAGAGAGGGCTCCAGTTCCCACATCCAGCCCAGAGAAAGACTCTTTTCCCAAGTCCACCCCAGAGAGGGCTCCTGTTCCCCAGTCCAGTCCAGAGAGGGCCACAGTTCCCGAGTCAAGCCCAGGGAGGGCCGCTGCTCCTAAGTCAGGCCAACGGAGGGCCTCAGGACCTGAAATTTCCCCCCAGGAATTTTTTTGGGGGGGCTATAGGGCTCCGGCCGTAGAGGCCGGGCCGGGCCGAGTGTCGAGGCCAAGGCCACAGAGGCCGCTCTGCCATGGCCCCCTGAACTGTCTGCTCCGCCATGGCCTTCTGAACTGTCTGGTCCGCCATGGCCCCCTGAACTGTCTGCTCTGCCATGGCCCCCTGAACTGTCTGCTCCGCCATGGCCCCCTGAACTGTATGCTCCGCCACGGCTCCCTAATCTGCCTGCTCCGCCATGGCTCCCTAGTCTGCCTGCTCCGCCATGAGTCCCCAAACTGCCTGATCTGCCATGGCACCTGGAGCTGCTTGGTCCGCCATGCGTCTCAGATCCGGTACCGCCCTAGAGGCCGTCCGTCTCACGTAAACCTGTCTGTAGAGGCCTCCAGAGCGCCCACCCCTCCTCCCCGTTGGATGTTACAAGGTGCGCCTTCCGGGAGGGGGAGGTAAAGTCACACCCATGGTCAGCTCTGTGTTCCTGTCTTGTGTTTTTCTCCTCATGTGCTCTCCATGACCTAGTTTTCCCTTGTGTGCTTCATGCCCTTATGTGGTTCTTCCTGTTCCTGTTCCTATTGAGTTCCTGTATGCAAAAGAGCAGCTTTGACATTCAGCAAAATCACCTGTTCCATGGAAAAAGGGAAGTCATATAGGTTTGTAATGAAACTTAAATGTGGTTAAATGATTCCTATACTGATTCCTTGATCACAATAAAAACGATACATGTTATTTCTTGTACCTGAATCCTGTGCTGGAGTCTGAAGTTTATGGCCATGCTGATCGGCTGTCCATCTGCCAGCACTGTACTAGAGATGACCGATGAGCCCAAGACTGTTCGCAGATGCCTGATTTATACAATCACACACTCCCATCAGCAATATGACAAAACATTCATGTTGTAATTACAGTGAAATATGAAATAACAAGCAATTCTCTTATGTCTAACCCATATGCAAATTCTGTAATAAGGGATTCTCCTGCAATTTAAGTTTGAAGTACCACACACTCTTAAAAATACAGTTCGTTATTGGCATCTATGGTTCCATGAAGAACCTTTAACATCAATGGAATCTTTCCATTCCGCAAAAGAAAACAATGATTCTTTTAGGAACTGTTCACTGAAAGGTTCGTTTGGGAAAACAAAAAATGGTTGCTCTATGGCATGGCTGCGAAAACTCACTATGGACCTATATTTTTAAGACTGTGTTCATGTAACGCAGACACAGCTGATCTGATGAATAAATTAAATGAATCTGCATACTGTGTATGATGGCTTACCTATGAGATCCATCACTGACTATAGGAGAAAGAGTAATGTTTTCCCCTCTCTCTGAGAGACAATTCACAGAGCTGTACCATGTATTCAGTAAAGTCACCTTATTGAAGCCTAAACAAGCACATACAAATTAAGGGAAGAAAAAAAACCAGCCAGGTTTCACAATGACAACTGAAAAAGTATACACTGTGAAACTTAATCTCCTGGTCCCTACCATTGTTTTGTAGTTCCTTCATGTTTTCAGCTGGGACAGAGATGCAGTCATGATTTCCCGCATCCAGTCCACAAAACGCAGAAATGTGAGAACTTTCAGACAGCAGCTTCTGTTGGACTTGCAGCTCTGCAACACAGAACCACAGTTTTTTGACTTTGGTTTAAATTTCAGTGCATGTCTGTCTTGTTCCTCTGTATGTCTGTGTAACTTACTGATATTGTTGCTGTGTATCTGCACACTGTCTGTGTCGTCCATCAGCAGAGACTTAAGGTTACTCACCATGCGGTCTACAGTCTGTATGACTGCCATTGGGCTCTTCCCTACCTACAAAGCACAGATTTGTAAAGAAATGAAAGGTTTCTTTTGAAACTATTTCTGATGGCAACCCAAAAATAAATAAATAAATTAATCAATTAATTAATTAAACATAAACCCAGAAATAACCAATCACATTGTATGTAAAATGCAAGATAATATTAACTTCTTTACTGAACTTATTCAGCGGTTGTATAAAAACAATATCACACACCAATTGTGCTGTAGTGATAATATTCACTGGAACTGCTCTTGTGATATTGCTTATTTATAAAACTCATTTTTGAATGTGCATTAATTACTGAATTATCAAGTATCATATAATGACTTACACTATCATTTAAAGGTTTGTGGTCAATGTTTTTTTTTAAAGAAGTATCTTATGCTCACCAAAGGCTGCCTTTATTTGATCATACAGTAAGAACATTAAATCTGTGAAATATTGTTACAATTTAAAAGAACTGTTTAACATTTTAAAATGTATTTAATTTATTATTATTATTATTTTAGAAATAATATTAGAAAAACGTTGTCACTTTAAGAAGTGTGCCAGTCCATGAGATCATCAAAAATCACTTTTAATGATTAGTAATTATTCAACACAAAACGGTTAAGGAATAGATCACTTCAGTCACCTCTTTGATGCTGTTCCATTTACTGGCATTGTCTTGGCTGATGAGTGAATCTGCAATGGTGATGAAGCTCTGGCTGAGGCTCTCCGCATCACGCCGGCTATGGTTGTCGGTGCTAGGCAGGTCAGCGGCCCGAGAGAGAACATGCATGAGAGAGAGCATGTCCCTGTCCTCCAGCTGCTTCTGCTCCTTTAAAACAACCTGCTCAGACACGTTCAACAGACGGGACACTGAGGCCCAACTCTGCCCATCTACAGTATCAGAGAGCACATCGTCTGCAGTCTGAGAGAAACAGGACAAAATACATGTTAGATGGTAACAAAAATCGATATGTAATATACTTGTTTTACTTTTATTGCTGGAATTCTTTACAGTCACTGTTTTTGGTTGTTTGTAATTATAGTTTGGTAAAACTGTGTGCAAAATATTCATGCTAAGAAAGCACTTTTTAGAAATCGGCTGTACCACGCCATAGTGCATGAGACTTTGCATGAAGGAGCTTGGGTTGAACGCCAGAGATTCTCTCAGGTCCTTCATCTTCAGATAGTGTTCTGTGGATCAGAGAGCTGCACGGTCACTCTGTACACACTCACAGCTCTTCAATACATTCACACTTTATTGGGCTACAGTAACTCCCACATACATGCTCTCTCTCATACAAACCTTTGCTCATTCTGCAGATGAAGGGGAGCGTGTGTGTGCAGGGGGCAGTGCTGTATTGAGGCTGACCGTCAGACCAGCCATTAAAAACGTCACATTCCTTTTCTTGTGTCTTTGTTGTCTTCAGGGACCCTGCAAAAACAGGCATTTTCACCACAAGTTAACAGAAACTTTGATGGAAGAAAAAATGAATTCATTTTCACATTTCAGCTGAAACAACAACGAAAAATTTCAATGATAATAAATATATAATAAATGAAATAAAAGTAGATATTTTAAAGCTGCATTGACACCTAAGAACAATTAGAAATGTATTAAATAGAAAATATGATACATTTGTATTTTTAGGCAAAATATTTAACAAAACGTTTGTTTTAAATATTGAAGTAAATACTGAAGTAATTATATCAGAAGATCCAAACAAATATCTGTAAACAAATAATAATAATAATAATTATTATTATTATTATTAATATTATTAACATATACTTTTAAAAATATTAAATATATAAAAATAGTAAATATTGAAAAATGAAAGAATATGTTATAATAATAATAATAATACAATTATTATTATTATTATTAATAACATATACTATAATTTTTAAAAATATTATATATATATAACAACAATAGTAAAAATTTCAATAAAATATTATTTAAAAAACGATGTGTTATAACCATTTATTATTATTTGTTTACAGATCCTACTTGAATCCTCTGATGTTTAACAAAAAGGAGCATATGTTTTAAATATTAAAGTAAAATATGAAACATAAAAATTATAAATATGATAAAAATATCAAATATTTAAAAAGTATATGCTCAAATGTTTTAGCATTTTTTTAAGTATATTTTATAATAATAATAAAAATAATTGTTGTTGTTATTATTTGTTTACAGATTCTACTAGGATCTTCTGATATTTTGACAGATGGATGGGTAAATGATGCTATAACCTGGACAGGTGAGTGTTGCAGACACGTTCAGGACAGACTGATGGACAGTGAGGCTCCAGTCCTGCCATCTGAATAAGGCTCTGTGATTGGTCAGCTGCGAGCAGGTGTTCAGTTCCTTCACATCCTGGAACTCCAGAGCTTCACCCCAAACATTCAGATCGGTCAAGTTTCCAAAAAACGGCTCCGTGAGAGTCACACCGAAACTATCCTGGTCTTGACCCAATATAAATATCCCGTCTCCGTGGATATCCTTTGCATTTCCCTGAGCGTTCCCTTTCCCAGAATCTCCCTTTTTTCCGTCCACATAAATTGCCCAAAATCCATCGCTCGAGCGCCACGTGACGCAGACATGGTGCCAGTCTTCATCAACGGGCAGCTCGGCTTTGTGATGATGCTGTCCTTGAATAAGAAGCGCTAGGTGGACCTTTCTGTCCTGATTTCGCTTGGGCTCGTCAATCTGTCCGCGGAGCTGGAATTCATTGAGGAAAACCGGCGCTGCGTACGAGAACACCGTGGACACGCTCTCGTGCCGCGGGTCCCACTGCAAGCGCACGCAGACGCTCACCGCGGACAGTGGCGGGAAAGACGCCTTCACACGGGCATAGCCGTCCTTAGACGTGAAAGACAATCCTCTGAGGATCGTTTCTGTGAAGTTACAGAGATATTGACTTACTTTCTTGAGATATTGACTTACAACATCATACCAGCATCATAACTAAACTTACTTTGTTTGGGAAGGGGCACATGAGGTGTCGGGCTCTGTTTCTTGTTGGTTTCAAACCAAACCGGGCCCTTCAGGTTGGATGTAGAGAGTAACTGTCGGGCTCCCTCCTCGTCCTCTTTGACCCCTGAGGTCGTGAGGCCGCTGGACTGACCACGGCAGTAACGCTGGGCTTGTTCAAAACTGAACGATGTGTTCACAAGATGATACACTGCATCGTTCTGGATCAGAAGGTTCGAGTCTGGCACATCTGCAACAGGTTGAGATAGTGTGAATGGTACACTCTTTAATAGACCTATAGTTTTTTGATCAAAGCGCTGTAGTTTTAATTGTGGGGGCAAAACATGTAATGCAATGCAATACAGTGATGCTTGTAAGATGCACAAATAAATGTTCCCCAAAAGTCTGCATGATTTTTCTAAAAAAAATTATGAAAAACCTAAGTTGCTCCAGTAAATGTTCATCTTGAAATATTTCTAACAATGTAAAAGTCGTTACGTTTACATTATAAAACCCAGTGAAGATTTCACAACAAAAAGACACATGAACCACAACCAGAAGGTGGATGTTTTTACAAAAAGGCTAAACAGTATAACAGCTACAGCAGGTTTTTCACCAACATTTTGACTGTTGATCATTTAGAGGCTTTAGAAATGTATGTATCAAATATAATACAGTAGTCTTACCGGGTTCATTATTGTCTGAGAGGCATAAACTGAACATTTACTCACCCAAACGTCCTCTTTCTGCCCTGCCTGACCATGATTGAGTTGGTTCACACATACCTTTAATCTTCATTCGTTAAACACATAAAGAAGCAAGGCACCAAATTATGATCATACTTGAAGAATTTAAAATTGAGATATAGAGAAACAAATCTGATTTCAACATTACCATTGCATTAACCAAAATCACTCCAACGAGCACTGGAGACATCTTCTCATCTGGACAAATAAATAAATAAATGCTTTAAATAATAACACGAAGAATGCAAACCAAAGGAGGGCGAGTCTCTTAACAATCAGTAAAACAGGCATTCACTAAGTCACGCTCATTTGTGTTCCTCAAATTGAAGTTCCTTATTCTTTTGTACAAACATATATGTAATTGTCAAAGCCTGAAAAAACAGCAGTATGAAACACAAAACCCGATATAACTGAGGTACAGTAGGGTCCAAAAGTATGAGACCACAATTAAAGGTCCCATATTGTCAAAACTGAAATTTCCTGGCTTTTTTCAGATAATTGAAGTCTAGGGGCTATTTAACTACCATATACGTTTCAGTCCACAGTAAAATGCACACAGCCTGCATAAAGTAGCTGTGATTTTTCACGAACCGTTGTGACTTCCGTAAAAAGTTGACGTCAGAACTACACAGTCACCGCCTTCAGTCACCACCCCGAGCACCGCCCACCGCCTCACTCTCCTTTTGCCAAACCCCCAGACAACATCTCGTCCATGCCATTGCTGAGCAACGACAACATGGAAACATGTCGAAAAGGTTAACTTTAACCACGAAACCAGATCGGCCGACCTGTAACGTTACACTCTCACTCAAAGGATGAGTGTTACGTCGATTCTGGCACCCAACATCTCAAGAAGATGATATTTTAAGCTCCTTATGTAGCCAAATCTGCGCTGGTTTGAATGGGCCACCTCCCGTTCCCCCTTTGTTTTGCTGCCTCCAGCTAGCGCTGTGACGTCGGCTGACCCTAGTTACCTGTGGTTGGCCTGGCCGTGCGTCACTCAGAAAACAACAGGCCAATCAGAAGAGAGGCTCATGAATATTAATTAGACAGGCTAACCATATATTGAGATGGTTTTTGGTACTTATACCGCAAATATATATTCTTAAGGACATCAAGACTTAAAATAAAACTCCAGAAAGGTGTCAAATATGTGACCTTTAAATTATGTATTTTTAAAAATTATTATTTAAAATTAGAAATAAACAAAACAAACAGCATTTTAAGCTAAAAAAGTTACCTTCATATTAAAATTTCTGTAAAAATGCCACTATAATGACTTGCTCCTTGTTTAATGGTTACTGTATGCAGTTAAATGTACAGTTATGCTTCACATTTAATGGCATTTAGTTCAATTGTGGTTTTTAACAGTGTTGTTATCAGTTATGTATATTAAGGTTTTATGTTACATCTTGTGTTGTTTAATTTATGTTTATTGCATTATTTTAGTGCCATGTGTGTTTTCCATGATGGTGTTTTGTGTTCGTGTGAATGACCTTCTAGAAATTACTGTTTATCTCAGTTTGTGGAAAGGCTACTTCTAGTGAACTTTGATTCATCAAATTAGAAAAGAAAACACATATTATCAAAAAATGCACAAAACAAAAAAGACCAGTAGTGATATCAGATTTTTGTATTGAATATATAAGAGATGTGACTTACAGGTGTATTCGTAGCGCTGCCCTCTGCTGCTTGCCATGTGGTGATCTACAACAGTTCGAGTCCTAGCATCCATACATCTGTTTGGACTGTGCTGTGGAATTGCATCTGTACATGTATTTCATCTTCTCTATATGCACTTGCACGGTCTTCATCCTTCAGCTTGCAAGTGTAACATCCATACCAATATCCATCTCACCCAGACCATCCTCCTCCTTGAGCCCAGTGTGTGTCTCTGGCTCTGGGAAGGAGGTGAGCACTGCAGACCCCCTCGTAGATGTCCAGCCCACCAGCTCAGCCATCATTTTAGCACTGCGCTTTGTAGAAATGTACAGTTATGCTTCACATTTAATGGCATTTAGTTCAATTGTGGTTTTTAACAGTGTTGGTATCAGTTATGTATATTAAGGTTTTATGTTACATCTTGTGTTGTTTAATTTATGTTTATTGCATTATTTTAGTGCCATGTGTGTTTTCCATGATGGTGTTTTGTGTTCGTGTGAATGACCTTCTAGAAATTACTGTTTATCTCAGTTTGTGGAAAGGCTACTTCTAGTGAACTTTGATTCATCAAATTAGAAAAGAAAACACATATTATCAAAAAATGCACAAAACAAAAAAGACCAGTAGTGATATCAGATTTTTGTATTGAATATATAAGAGATGTGACTTACAGGTGTATTCGTAGCGCTGCCCTCTGCTGCTTGCCATGTGGTGATCTACAACAGTTCGAGTCCTAGCATCCATACATCTGTTTGGACTGTGCTGTGGAATTGCATCTGTACATGTATTTCATCTTCTCTATATGCACTTGCACGGTCTTCATCCTTCAGCTTGCAAGTGTAACATCCATACCAATATCCATCTCACCCAGACCATCCTCCTCCTTGAGCCCAGTGTGTGTCTCTGGCTCTGGGAAGGAGGTGAGCACTGCAGACCCCCTCGTAGATGTCCAGCCCACCAGCTCAGCCATCATTTTAGCACTGCGCTTTGTAATGCTAATGGATGTCATTTATTAAAGTAGACTTCTTGCGCAAGCAATGTGAAAGTTGGCACACAGAGTTCATCAAGAGCTGCGGGACACCAATGCAGAATGCCATTTATTTATGTCAATTATGGGCAAACCTCAGACACACACTGTAAATATTACAACTCTTGTTCAAACAGTGAAATGATCACGCTGTAAGCTCACTCTCAACAAAATGAATTTGTCGGCATGCATAGACTGGCACTAGTGAAAGTCATTTCCAACATGATGTTTGTTCAACCTTTTTTTGTACTTATTGCATTGAAAGCCTCTCTATAAAGCTGGTTTGTTTTCTGTAGGCTAAGCTTTTAATGTCCTACAGGACAACAAAAGCAGTGGCATCACTAATGCACACCAGCGAGCCTAAGAAAACCTGCTATTAGCATGCACTGTAGCTCACACAAGTCTATTGAGTCCAGCATCAACACCAGCAAGAGCTCTGAGATCACAACTAATGAATGATCTAATGAATGGTCTTATAATGCATTTCAAACAGGATCAGGGCAAAAATCAAGATTAATGCCTTTAAAATTCAAAATGTGTAGGGCAAAATGTCCTTGTTATGATGGTCTCCATGTTTTATTTGTTACATCTCAGATATTTCTAAAAACATTATTTCAGACCTACACTGAAAAAGTGGTGTAGAAACAATTTTCGCTCAAAAATTGCTAGTAAATTCAAATAATTACACAGAAATGGCAAGTAACATTCAATTAAAATGAAATTTTGAAGTAGAAAGAGTGAATATTTTCTCGTAAAATGTACTCCATACATTTTTTTTACAGTGAAAGTTTACATATTCTGTATAAAATAATAATAATAATAATAATAATAATAATAATAATAATAATAATAATAATTATTATTATTATTATTAT
>NW_015506071.1:200732-213145 GCF_001515645.1 Sinocyclocheilus grahami
ATAATAATAATAATAATAATAATAATAATTATTATTATTATTATTATATTAGCATAAATAAAATAAAATATTGGCCCTTCATGTAAAAGTTAGTCTGGCACTAATTTGCAAATCGTTTTGTATATAATTACAAAAATATGCTCTTCTAAATGTGGAGGGGGGAAAAATCTAATATATAATCTAAATTGCTAATATCTTGCAAAATAATTATGCTAAAGCACTCATGCACAAATCTGCATACTTGTATGTAAAATATGCCCTCCTAAATGTGAGGAGAAAAAAAACAAACAAACAAACAGAAAAACAGAAAATCAAATATTGGAAAAACAATGCTGGAAATATATAGAGTAAAATGTTTATTTCTGGCAAGTTAATTAGGTTATACCACAATTTCTGGCTCTATATTACAATTGTGTACATATCTATATAATTCCAAAAATAGCACACCCTCCTAAATGAGAAAGAAAACCTCTCAAAATTAAAAATTGAAAAAAAAAATATAGTGAAAATATATAGTAAAAAATGAAAATGTATGAAATGTTAACTGTTATAGGGTGTGATAAGAACGTTTATTGCTTTTTATTTTATTTTATTTATTTATTTATCTATATCTATTTGACATTTTAACTTTTGATGCTCCTTTTCAATATTATTAGTAATTCAGTTTTAAATGTTTATTTATTTATTTTCATTTTAAGTTGTTTCCTGTAAAACAGCTTCAGGATCTTTTAGGGCATGCAGGCATTCAGAAAGCCTGCAGAATTCCCCTTTCCACATAACGTATATATGATTCCCCTGGGCCTCAACAAAAGCTCACAGACCGCAGTGACCACACATTTGCCCCCTGAATGTGGGCTCCGTGCCTCAGCCGTTCTCACCACATTGACTCCCACACAGCAGACCGAGTTATGTGCCAAGCAGGGGACTGGGACACCATAGAGTAAACAGGAGGACTAGAGAAAAAGACAAATATAAATGCTATTCACTGAAGAAAACTGAGCTAATTTTGTTGTTGTTGTTGTTGTTCCACTGTTCAGCTGACCTTTAAGAAGAGCCTCTTGGAAATTTGCTTCAAAGCTGTAACATCGACAGCTGGCAGCCATACTGGATAGAGTAACTTAAGTTACAGCAATGAATCCTGGGTCATAAAACGCAGCACTGCTTTGGGCTTAAATGTGTATTACTGCCCTAGAAGAAGGAGGAGAAGTTCATGCATTTTCCAAAGGGAACCCAGAGCAACAGACAACCGCAGTGTGAAGAAAAGCTGAGAAGTACCTTTTAAACCCTCGCTTTGTCATGGCAGATGCTCAATCACTCACTAAAAAGCTGATTAGTGCTTTTCTAAACTGACTTAGACCAAAACTTAGGTTCAAATGAAGGATTTGGGAAGTTTAAACGCTGGGGAAAATGGTCTAATTTCCCTGTTGAGCAAAAATAAATAAATAACTGATTTATTAACTTGTAGCAACAAATCTTTAAAAAAGGCCACAAACAGCTCTGAATAATGTTTTTTAAAATGAATCCACTTTCAATAAGAGTTTCATATTTTCATTTATATTTACAGCATTTAGCTGTAATATTCAACATCAAGAGGTTTGAGTGGGACCTTAAACATCCGAACAACAAATCACGTCTCATCTTCCAATAAGTCCCTCCCTCTTTTTTGTTTGGATCCATCTACATACCGAATGCAGCCAGCTGCTCCTTTTAATCAGCCTTGACCCATCGTGCATTTAGAGCGAACAAAAGCATACAGGCATTTATCTTCCTTCCCTCAACATTACACTTAAATTCACTGACAAGCCCCTTTCTCTTCCCTTCACATACACTGTAGCCCACCACCACCATCACTTGTTGCACATTTCCATGGCAACATTAGCTTTCTATCAATGGCATGACAACGTCAAATAGTATCCCGGCCTAGAACAGGTGTGACAAAGGAAGGATGACCTACATGTAGAGAGAGGAAGGAGATCTTCTCAGAAGAACTCACGGGAAGCAACTTCATGATGTGTTTTGTATGTTTTTTGGTTTCACACCCCTGCCATGTGATATGTGATGAATGAAACAAGCTTTTAATCGCATGGAAAGACAGACATGCAACATGAGAGGTCACCTGATCTCAATAGAAGCTGGTGGAAACATTTCCTTCTTTATCTTTCTAAATGATTAATGCATTGTTAAACTATTTAGTTTGACTTGTCAGCTGTGGAAAGGATTAATGAAACTTGAAATCTATTGAATGAAAGGGGACGCAACATCAGGGAGTGTGGGTTAAGATGTGTCAGTGGGTAAGCTGTCTCATATCTCACAATCTAGCAAACTGTGCATAATTCGAATCGGGCCACATGAACATATAATTAGAAAGCGTCCATCATATTTTTTGTAAAATTTTAAGGAGCACTAGGGCTTGCTTGCGTACTTACTTTTTCATTCATACATTTCATAATTTAAATATTGTTTTTTCAGGTGGATTGGAGGTGCAACTTAGAAATAATAATGCCAGTTTTGTTTTTTTAATCAAATATATTTATTTACTTTTATCTTATTTTTTCATGGGGACCAGTGGTGCAACTTCAAATATTATAATAATAAATGCTAATAATAATGCTATAGTTTATTCAGTCTAATTAATGATATTTATTTATTTAAATATCTGATTTCTCCAGATGAAAAATAATAATGCAATAGTTTAATAGTTCACCTTATTTTTTTATTCTTTAATTATATGATTTAAATATCTTTTCATGTTTTTTCCAGGTGGATCTATGGTGAAACTTAGAAAAAATTATACAACCGTTTATTCAATCAAATTATTTACATGCATGTATGTATGTTTTATTCCAGATGGACTGATGGTGCAACTTATAAATAATAATGCCATAGCTATTATTCAATCTAATAATGCTACTTTACTTAATATAATAATTATTTAGTTTATATTATTATTATTATTTAATCATTTAAATATCTTCTCTTTTTTTGCCATGTGGTGCAACTAATGCCATAGTTTATTAAGTTAAATAAAGGACATTTATTGATTATGTTTGTATGAAAAATTATTTAATTTCAGTTTATATCAGACATCAGGAAACATACTTAGCCACATTAGCTTTAGTTTCACTGGACAAGTAAAAACCTTAGCCCTGTGTGTAGATGGCGACAGAACTACTAGGAATGTAATTTTACAGTGCAGAAGCAATTAAAGGGGTGGTTCAGTGTTTTTTTTCTAGGCTTGATTGTGTTTATGGGGTGCAGTCTAACATGTGTTAATGCTTAGTTTTTAAAAAAAAACACATTATTTTTCACATAATTTACCATTACTCTGTCCCTTCTCTGAGAAATGCGCTGATCATTTCCTTCTTTTATGAAGCCCCCCCTCAGAAATAGGTGATGGGCTCTGATTGGTTAGCTAGCCCAGTGTGTTGTGATAGCTAGCCTCTAGTGCGCGTCAAAACATCACGCCCCTCTCCTCAGCGGCATGTGCTCCAGTTGTATTGTAGCTAAACAACGAGTCTGATGGAGAAGCAGAGGATATTATTGAAGAGGATCGTGCAGAACCTGTGCAAGCACAGCTTTTAATGGTAGGCCTATGTTTTTTGTTTGTTGTTGTCTCATACTTTTAGATACGCTGTTATTTGTAAATGCTACTGCTTATGTTAGCTTTTAATATACGGTTTTATCCTGATTGAAGCTTTAATACAGTACGGCAACTGCACGCACCATGTTTAACGCTTCTCATAGCTATGTGAAAATAAGTGTATAATTGGAACAGTTCACTGTTGGAGCTGAGCTGAATGAGAGAGAGAGAGAGAGAGAGAGAGATGTAGAGCATGTGCAGAGCAGGGGGACACGAGGAACAGTATTGAGAACCTCTGCTTTTGAACATTGATTGTGAAACTTGTGAATCCATTAGAATCGTTAGAAGAAAGAATCGCGATTCATATATGAATAGATTTTTACGTGCACCTCTAGTTTTCTCTTTCTCTTCTCTAAAGCAGAGCAGCATGGCCTCGCCCCCTTTGCTGCCTTTTCCCGAGGGCGGGGTTTATCTGGGTTTGTGATGTCACGAACCCGGGAAGTAACTCGTTGTAGTCCCTACCAGCCGTTTTTGTAGGCATTAAACTGCCAGAATTTTAAAAGACGATATCTCCGTTAGCATTGATCTTTCAGCTTCGTAACTTTGCAGATATTGTTTATGCTCAAACAGCAACATTACACACTAACTAATGTTAAAAAAGTAAAATCGCAGTAAACCACCCATTTAAAACCAATATTTACTGCAAAGAAAATCAGTATTTTAAATATTTAATATTTAAATATTATATAAAATATTTTTTTTCAATTTTTGATTTTGCAAGGTATTCTTTCTCATTTAGGAGGGTGTGCTATTTTTGTAATTATATATATATTATTTATAATTTGATATAATCTGTATTATTTGATAAGACTGATATGTGCAAAAAATTTTAATCATAAAAAAATTGAATGCTCTCTGGTCTACAAACATTCCTATCAGACACTTTGTTCGCGGCGTGTGGCAAACCCTATCTGACCACAGCAGACACACTTTATGACAGCTCACACTCTCGACCATTGGTCGGGCCCTCTGACAGCCAACAAATCACCATAGAGACGCTCTTTCAGAAGGACTGCCATAAATGCTGAGGGTGTCAGGGGCAAAACAAAGAGGTGTGAGAGAGAAAAAAAATCTGGACCAATCAGAAAACGCTGAATGGTGTTAGGTGTGCTGGGTTTGGACGGTCACATGACCAGTTTGTCCTAACTGACCCCAGACTTCAGACCGTCATAATGAGCCAGTGGGAGGACACATGTTTGATGGGACGGGCTGGAATGGCTTCAGCTCTCATTTTGTGTCAGTGTGTCCTAATGTAAAGAGAATAATCAGAATAGCTTAAATTTAATGAATCTGTTTTAATAATAAAGTTTCTCAAAATTGACACTGGTTTTAATTATTAATATATATTTTTAAAAGAAATTTATAAAAAAACACCTTGCATTTTCATAGGGAAGCTAGTCCCCTGTCGTCCACCACTAGCAGCCTTCTGACATACACTGACACCTTGTGGCCTCTCAGTGCAGTGCAACAGTACATACATCACATCTTGCCTTCAAGGAAACATCTCGGTTATGTATGTAACCTTGGTTCCCTGAATAGGGGAACGAGATGCTGCGATGACGTCATCGCTTTGGGAACACCTTCGGTGTGACGAATGTCTGAAGCCCTTATACCATCACGCCAATTTATTGGCCAAATAGCGCTTAGCACTGCCCCCAATGCGCACGTAGGTGAGCTATATAGTGTGCTGCGCGCTATTTCCATCATATTTCACTGATTTTCGAAGAAGCGCTATCAAGTTACGGAACGGCCGAGCATCGCAGCATCTCTGAACAGGACTGCTGGGAGCAACCGGATTGGGAGAAAAGCATAAAGATTGGTCCTGGGCCATTTGTGGGCCAGAGCATCCAGACCTAGAGGCGACGGGGGAGACAGGGAAAACCAAAGCGGACAGTGCGTAGTCATGTTCGAAGCGAACAAGTCTACTTCCGCTCGGCCGAACCTCTGCCATAAAAGATCCACCACTTGGGGGTGTAATCTCCATTCCCCATCCTGCAGACTCTGTCTCGAGAGCAGGTCCGCTCCTGAGTTCAAGCGACCTGGGATATGGACTGCTCTGATCGACAGGAGCTTTGTTTGAGCCCAAAGATGAACACGCCTCGCCAGCCTGTAGAGGGGGCGAGAACGTAATCCTCCTTGACGATTGAGGTATGACACGACTGCCGTGTTGTCTGTCCTGACTAACACGTGATAACCCCTCAACTGGGGTAAAAATTGTTTCAGAGCAATGAGAAGCTCAAGTATCTCCGAACGATTTATGTGCCAGCCACGATGTACCTCTGTCCAGACTCCACCGACTGGACATCCTTGATGGAGTGCTCCCCAGCCCCCCCCCAGAAGGAACTGGGGTCTCATCCACGGGCTTAGAGTATGAAAGCCCCTGCGTGTCACCGTAATTCTGCGAAGCGGATGACAGTGATGTGAAATGTTCTGGCTCTTGGTCCACCACTGAAACGGTCGCATGTGGAGCAGGCCCAACTGAACTACAGGGGACACCGCCACCATCAGACCCAACAGCCTGAGACACAAGCCTACGTGTACTTGGCGTCCTGTCTTGAACTGGCCTAGACAGGTCCGTATTGACTGCACACGTGCGGGAGACAGCCGTGCCCGCATTGTGCAAGAGTCCAAATCCACCCCCAAAAAGATTGTTTGCTGACATGGCAGTAGGACACTCTTTTGAAGGTTTGTCCGTAACCCTAGGCTCCTCAGATGATCGAGTACCAAATCTCGATGTATCCTTGCCTGATCCTGGGATTTGGCTAATATTAGCCAATCGTCCAGGTAGTTCAAGATTCGGACGCCCTGGGGCCGCAACGGGGCCAGAGCTGCATCCATACATTTTGTAAATGTTCAAGGAGTCAAAGCTAGTCCGAACGGAAGAACACAATATTGGTATGCTTTGCCCTCGAAAGCAAACCTGAGGAACTTCCTGTGCCTCTTGAGGATCGGGATGTGAAAGTATGCATCCTTTAGATCGATGGTCACAAACCAATCTTCGGATTGGACCTGAGACAGAATGGACTTCACCGTTAGCATCTTGAACTTGCTCACTCTGAGCACAAGATTTAGACGACGTAAGTCCAAAATCGGACATAAACCACCATCTTTCTTGGGCACAACAAAATACTGGCTGTAGAAGCCTGACTCCATCTGAGTGGGGAGTGTCTCCTCTATAGCCCCTTTCTCTAGGAGTGACACAATCTCCTGATTTAAGATTGAGGCCTCCCCAGGATGTACCGTCGTAGGAAGAACCCCGCTGAAAGGAGGTGGCCCTTTTCGAAACTGGATAGTGTAACCGTGTCGAACGGTGCGTAGTACCCACCTTGAAATATCGGGCAGGCGTCTCCACGCGGCCCAATAGTCTGCCAGGGGTCTTGGGCGTTCTGTTTCGGTTGGAACGTACGCCTGATTCTCCCGTATAGGATACCGGAGCATCTGAGTGGCGGAAAACGCTATAATGGGAAGATGTCCAATTGTCCTGTCGGGCCTGCCCCCCACCCCAAAGGTGGGAGCTTTGGAGGCCGTCATAAACGGGCCATGCTCGCATGACCCTTGGGCTTTTTTTCGAGCTATGAAGGCTGGAATGCGCAGAGTATCCGAAAGGGTGCTCGTCGTAAGGACTCGACCTAAGACTGCCCGAGGCGCAATATGCGGCGGGACCGTCAAGATCGGAGTCAGGAGGCCAAAGCAAGAGAGGCGAAAACGCTTGTGCGGTTCGTCCACACTCTCTAAAGGAGGGCCTGGCCTCCGAAGACGAGCAGAGGAATCAGGAACTGCTATTAGGAGCCTGAGAATGAGAGGTCTTAGCCGTCGAACTCAGGTCTAACCGCTTGCAATGTCGTGGGTGAGCAGGTGGGCGAGACCTAGGACCCCAGTCCTTACAAGGGGGTAACTTAGGTGATGGCTCATGCCGCTGGGCCTCATGACGCTGTAAGGAGGACGAGCGTGAACGAGCCGCAGGTGGCTGACGCTCTACTTCCCTAGCCCTGCGCGGGATGAGCTGACGAAACGCGGCGGACTGCTGTTTCGCTGCTCGAAACTTCTCCAGACGGAGTGGAATTTGGAGTGAGATGTGCCGCGAGAGTCTCTTCTACGGCTGGCATTGCCGCATAGCCGTGATCCGCCATTTTAAAAACCGTGGCGAAATCAGCGGCCACGGGATTAGTGATGCGCGCCGAAAAAGATTGTTTCCAAGACCTCGAAACCTCATGGTGGAGGTCTTGGAAGAAGGGGAGAGGCCTACGGTGTTGAGACGGAGTGCGGCTGGACAAAAATCGATCGTTCAGTTTCGACTGGGTCTGATTTTGCGCCGGCTCGCTATCCCATTCTAACCCCAGCTTATCCACAGCGCCCGTTACAACGTCTAATAGTTCGCTGTAAGACGGGGAGGTGCATTTCTCCTGTCCACTCAGAGGGAGAGAACTACACACTTCACCCAATAAATCCTCGGAATCTGATGCCGCTGTGGACAGTATGTATTCGTCATACGCCATACAACCGAAAGACATTGCATCGCGAGCTTCCGGGGTAGGCAGCAAATTATAATTGACGAAGGCCACGGGGTCCCCGTAGCGCTGTTTGAGCACTTGCACATGGCCTGGAGAGAGCGAGAGAAAAGGAGAGAACTCCGTTGACTCGCCCTCTAAGCGCCTCGGCTCGCATGCGTCACCCCAAGCGACCGTCTCGTGCGGCGCCTCGGCAACCGCAGAAACGGGATAGCGGGGGTTAGACGCGAGGCCTACTTTATTTGAGAAGGGCGCGAACCTCAAGCGCAGTGCTTTTAGCCGTAGGCTATCACAGTGTCGACAATCAGAGTTGTCGTGTTGTACACCCAAACATTGCACGCACCTGTCATGAGTGTCTCCTCCTGCGATGAACCTGTCACACGGCTCGATGCATCTCCTGTAGCTCATCGTGTCTGCTGAAGAGGAGTAAACTGCTCTTAGAAGAAATTAGCTGAGAACAGATCTGTCCTACGGGCGACAGATTATTCGCTTCCTGAAGGAAATTAAATCTGATGGAAATAGCGTACAGCACGCTATATAGCTCACCTATGTGCGCATTGGGGGCGGTGCTAAGCGCTATTTGGCCAAAAAATTGGCGTCATGGTATAAGGGCTTCGGACATTCGTCACACCGAAGATGTTCCCAAAGCGATGACGTCATCGCAGCATCGAAGTGAGCCTATGAGAGGGAACCTAAATTTATTTGTATGCATTAAAATGTAGGAATCTCATTGGATTACATAATAGAAAACATCAAACAAAAAGCAAGTTAATATAGCTGACTAGCTAGCTAACATCAATACGCATGCAGCTTTTGGCATTTGTTATTTGTTATCGTATTGTTTTAATGTATTATCGTAATCGCAAACACACTGGGTTATAGTGCAAATAGTTTTACTGTTTACTGCACCTTGTTATTCTTCGAGTTAGTTGCTTATGACGGCAACTAGCCCGGAAATCTAGCACATTCACAGGAAGTAGCTAGCTTGTGTAAATTGGCCATTAGCCATGGTTGCACAGAGTGGAAGTATAGTAAAGTGCAAGATCAATGTAAGGACTCTATAACATATAACGTTAACACTACAGGTAAGTCTATAATAAATAAAGGCCTAAAATATAATATGTGACCCTGTAGCACAAAACCAGTCATAAGTTGCACGGGTATATTTGTAGCAATAGCCAAAAATACATTGTATGGGTCAAAATGATCGATTTTCCTTTTATGCCAAAAATCATTAGGATATTAAGTAAAGATCATGTTCCATGAAGATATTTGGTAAATTTCCTTCCATAAATATATCAAAACATAATTTTTTATTAGTAATATGTATTGCTAAGAACTTCATTTGGACAACTTTAAAGGCGATTTTCTCAATATTTAGATTTCTTGCTCCCTCAGATTCCAGATTTTCAAATAGTCGTATCTCGGCCAAATATTGTTCTATCCTAACAAACCATACATCAATGGAAAGCTTATTTGTTCAGCTTTCATATGAAGTATAAATCTCAATTTCGAAAAACTGACCCTTATGAATGGTTTTGTGGTCCAGGGTCATATATAATATAATATAATATAATATAATATAATATAATATAATATAATATAATATAATATAATATAATATATTATATTATAATACCACAAACCTGAAGATTGTAGAATAACATTGCACTTGATTTTGTGATCAAACTCTTGTCACTATACAACTGGACCAGTTTTGATAATTGGTTGCAATGCATGATCTGTCCACAAGAGGCCATCGCTGAACAATTGCTCTCTTTACCATCTTACATGCTGCTTCTGTCACTTGGTTGACGAGTCAGAAACGAAACCTCATTATGACCTTTTTATTTACAACCACAGATGAATTAGTCTGAGCTCTATGTTAATTTCTGAGTTTTATGTTATTCTCATTATAATTACTCACTGCCTTTGGTCTAAAGCGCTGCATCATCAAATATAAGTGAGAAAATGTTGATAGTGTTACTCAGTTGTGCTGTGCTTTTTAATAAATCACATTATAGATGAAAAATAATGTTATAGTTGAATTTCTCAACTCTGAAAAAAAAGAACATTACAAGGTTGAAAGTCAGTGTGAAAATGGCTAATGGCTAAAGAGTTTTACTCATTGTGTTTTCACAGACGGCATCTCTCTTTTGATGTGGGCTGAGTGTGATCCAGGTGAGCATGTTTACACTCTCTGCAGGGGTCAGCGTGTGTGGATGGGGTGAGTGCTGTACATCGCTCTGACGTAATTTGGGGCTCAGTAGGACAAGTCTCAATCATGAAACCTCACAGACCCTTGGAAAGGATGGTTCTAGATGACCACAAGGACCTGAGTATGACTTAATGGACAGAAAAAAATAACTTGCCTGCTTCTATATACATAACATTTTGATTTGTAGTTATACTTGTTTTAAAAAGTTCTAAATTCAAACAGTGCTTGCCAAAGATGAATTATGGGTTATTGTCTCTAGGCATCAGCTTCTTTGGAGGCCCCCTCTTAATCTTATATCTGGTAACTGCATTAAAACCTTTTAATTTTGAGCTTATATCTCAAAATTATGTATTGCATGCAAGTGCTGAAACAAATCTAGTTGAGGTTATGTTGTCTAAAAACGAAATTCTCAATCATTTACTCATCCTCATTTCTCTGGAACATGAAAGAAGATATTTTGGAGAACTAGACAATGGTGGACTTCACCGAATTTCATTGAGAAAAAATGTAAATATCTTCTTTTGTGTTCCACGAAAAAGAAAGTCATAAAGGGGGTGAATAAATGATGACAGAAATAACAAGAAAGTGAATTGCAAATATAAGAAAAAAAAGGAATTGTGAGAAGAAAAAGTCAGCATTTTTTGGTAATAAATCTGCAATACTCATCTGGTTATACTACTGGTAACACACACACACAGGGTATAGAAAAGAATCACCCCCTGAAATAATCACATTTTGTTGCTTTGCAGCCTGAAATCAAGACTGTTGATTAAGAAGTTTTTAGTTTTATCCAGCTGCATTTACTCAGTGCAACTTATAACATCCAAGTGAAAGATATAACACCAACATGTCAGAAAAAAAGAGAATCACTGAGTGGGAAAAGGGATCAGCCCCTTGTGTCAGTGTTTTGTTGAACCACCTTTTGCTTTAATTACAGCCTTTAGTCTGTTGGGATATGTCTCAGTCTCTGCTTTTCAAAATCTGGACTTTGCAATATTTGCCACATCTTCTTTTCAGAACTGCTCAAGTTCAGTTAAATGTGATGGTGAGTGTTTGTGGACTGCAGTCTTCAAGTCATTCCACAGATTTTCAGTGGGGTTTAAGTCTGGGCTCTGACTTGGCCGTGCAAGGACATTCACCTTCTCCTTCAAACACTGCTCAGTTTTGCTGTGTGCATTGGGTTATTGGAAGGTAAACCTTTCTTCACATTGACAACTTTCTGGCAGAGGGCAGCTGATTTTCCTCAAGAATTTCATGGTATTTTGCCCCATCCATTTTTCCTTCTATCCTGACAAGTGCTCCAGTCCCTGCTGCAGAGAAACACCCCATAACAGCACATTACCACCTCCATGCTTTACTGGAGGAATGCTGTTATTTGAATGGTGCGCTGTATTGGATTTCCGTCAGACATATCGTTTAGTGTTGAGGCCAAATAATTCAATTTTAGTCTCATCTGCCTCAGAATCTTCATGGTGTGTTTTGGCAAAGCTCAGTCGTGACTGCATGTGATCTTTCTTGAGGAGGAGTTTTTCTTGCAACTCTCCCATACAAGCCACATTTGTGGAGAATTTGTGATATTGTTGTCACATACACATGATGACCACTCTTTGTCATAAATTCCTGCGACTGCTTCAGATTTGCTGTAGCTCTTGGTCTTCTCTCTCACCAGTTTCCTCCTGAATCTTTCATCCAGTTTGGAGTGACGTCCTGATCCAGGGAGGGACTGTGTTGTACCAAATACCTTCCACTTCTTAATAATAGACTTCATTGTGCTTCTAGGCATTGATAAAGCCTTTGAAATTTTTGGTCTCCATCTCCTGACTTGTGCCTGTCCACAACTTTATCCCGGAGATCTCTTGACAGAGCCTTGCCACCCATAGTTGATTGTTTGCTTCAGTTGCACTACCAAGGTACCAAGGCCTCCAGAAAAGCTCTTTTCATGCTCAGCTGATCAAAATGAGCACAGCTGATCACAGTTGAAAGTCAAATCATCAAATCAATTGAGAAGGTGATTAGCTACACCTGATTGAGTTTACAAGTCATTTTT